>NC_042968.1:90487619-90510119 GCF_901001165.1 Salmo trutta | reverse complement strand
TGGTCTTTGTGTTCTAGAATCCCTGGTATCTGGTGAACAGAAGAAGTCCTGGCCTTTGTGTTCTAGAATCCCTCGTATCTGGTGAACAGAAGAAGTCCTTGTATTTGTGTTCTTGAATCCCTGGTATCTGGTGAACAGAAGAAGTCCTGGTCTTTGTGTTCTAGAATCCCTCAGTCTGGTCAGTGTCTGATTGGAGGGGACTCAGCCTGGTCAGTGTCTGATTGGAGGGGACTCAGCCTGGTCAGTGTCTGATTGGAGGGGACTGGCACTCTGTTCGGTAATTTACCTTTCTAATATCAGCTTGCTTGCGCTGACGTGGAAGGGGTGGCAATATTTGAGGTGATTCCTTGAAAACAAGGGCAAAAGTGATAATTTCACGCAAAGCATATCAGGAAAGAATTAGGTCCTAGCGGTAAACGCAGATGGTAACCACTCGGCACAAACTGGTAGAATCAAATTGTTTCCACGTTATTTCAACCCCCAAAAACCTACACGATAACGTTGATGGAAAAGGGATTGGATTTGAAAAAAGTCAGGGCTTTTGCTATTTTTTTCACCCAACCTTGAACCTATATATTTTTGGTTGATTTCACGTTGAATTCACATTAGTTGGCTAAACTCAACCAAATGTAAATCAAAACTACACGTTGAACTGATGTCTGTGTCTATTTGGGAAGGGCATTGATTTTGACAGTGGAAGCCCAAACTATCCAGCCACACAGTGTCCATATGCTCATGGAACAAGAGAGTGTGTGCCGGTAACCCTCCTATTTATAAACATAATAAACAAATCTTTTTTTTCTCCCCCCATTTCATTTCATTTGGACCGAGTTTGAGAAACCCTGCCTCAGGCTACTATACGGAAGGCTGGTTCAACAGCAATGAGTCTTTTATATCCTACTGATTTGATGATATCATCCTTCTGACACTCAACCTATTTAGAAATATGGTTGTTGTTTTAACAAAACTTATTAGAATGATTCAACTTCCTGGGCTATATGCTGAGAACGTCCATGGCTCGCATGCAATGAAATTTACGAGCCACCTGCTATTTCTGGAAAAGTGTGAAAGTGATCTGTAAGATTCCTCCATTATGTTTATAACACATTATATATGGGAACCGTAAAACGGACGTTCCCCCTTTTCTCTAAATATTGGATCTTCTGTGAAAAGGTTGGGTTCATTAGGCTATGTGAGATGCCCATTGAATGAATAGATGAAGCCTGTTTAGAAACATCAAGTTGTGAAGAAGAAAAAAAAATCACTGCTTATTGTTTTTAACGTATCATTTTGAAAAAAAATGACCGCATCTTCCACTTTCAAATTTTTAGACCTAAATGTCAAATTGTGGGAATTCTGAGTATTTGATATTGCCTGTTTGTTTACCTTATGACAATTCTTGATGTGGCAATGTCCCTACAGGCCATATCAGCGGAGAAGGTAGGCTAATCTTAGAACATTTGGTAGTTCGCTACACTCGCATTAACATCTGCTAACCATGTGTATGTGACCAATGAAATTTGATTTGATTTATGACCGTGGCTCAGATATGCAATGCCATTTCAAAATGTGAATGCAATGTAGGATAACATTTCAATGTTGAAGCCAGTTATACTACTTTTTTATTTAAAAAACTGGATAGGGCTACATGTGTATTGTAACCAGATTTAGCATAGCCTTGGGTTACTGTATCATTTGAATAAATACATTATCTTCAACTGATAGGACGAACATACAGGCACCCTCCTGCAAAATTAGAGTTGATAACAACGCAATACATAAAAGAATGTAAATGCACAACCTGAAGCAAGCCACATATTTAGCACATGGAGCACCTTCTGATTGGCCAGTTAGGGATCAAACCTCGACACTCCTACAACTTAAAAATAATTATCGCTGTGAAAATAGCAAACATATTGCTGACAGATCTATAGCGCCACCGCTAGCTATTAGACGTACCATTGCGTTAGTTTTGTTAATGTAACCGATGTGAAATGGCTAGTTAGTTAGCGGTGGTGCGCGCTAATAGCGTTTCGATCAGTGACGTCACTCGCTCTGAGACTTGAAGTAGGGTTTCCCCTTGCGTTGCAAGGGCCGCGGCTTTTGTGGCGCGATGGGTAACGATGCTTCGTGGGGTGTCAGTTGTTGATGTGTGCAAGGGTCCCTGGTTCGAGCCCAGGTTGGGGTGAAGAGAGGAACGGAACCTACACTGTTACGCTAATATAGAGCACTGTATGTGCATGAAATTATTAACAAATTAAATATGTAGTACAGGAGAGGTCAAGGGTGAAGCAGCTTATACCAGTGCCTTCAGAAAGTATTTATACCCCTTAACTTATTCCACATTTTGTTGTGTGACAACCTGAATTCAAAATGGATTAAAAAAAATGTTTTTAAATCTCACCTATCTACACATAATACCTCATAATGACAAAGTGAAAACATGTTTTTAGAAATGTTTGCACATTTATTGAAAAGGAAATACAGAAATATCTATTTTACATAAGTATTCACACCCACTCATTCAAACCGCATCCAATTTGGCTGTCGTGATTTTCTGGTTTTGTTTAGTGTTCTAAATAAAGTTCATTATGAGCACTCAACCCGCTGCTACTCCCTTCGACTGCCGTTACACCAATTTCCTTTGATCGTCCTTGATTGAAGTCCACCTGTGGCCAATTGAATTGTTTAGACATGATTTTCCGTTTTGTCACCAAAGCCCCATATACTACCCACCACTGCGACCTGTACCATCTCGTTGGCTGGCCCTCGCTTCATACTTGTCGCCAAATCCACTGGCTCCAGGTCATCTACAAGTCTCTGCTAGGTAAAGCCCCGCCTTATCTCAGCTCACTGGTCACCATACCAGCACCCACCCGTAGCACGCGCTCCAGCAGGTATATCTCACTGGTCACCCCCAAAGCCAATTCTTCCTTTGGCCGCCTCGCCTTCCAGTTCTCTGCTGCCAATGACTGGAACGAACTGCAAAAATCACTAAAGCTGGAGGCTCTTACCTCCCTCACTAGCTTTAAGCACCAGCTGTCAGAGCAGCTCACAGATCACTGCACCTGTTCATAGCTCATCTGTAAATTAGCCCTTCCAATCTACCTCATCCCCATACTGTATATATTTATTTATCTTGCTCTTTTGCACCACAGTATCTCTACTTGCACATTCATCTTCTGCACATCTACCACTCCAGTGTTTAATTGCTATATTGTTATTACTTCGCCACCACGGCCTATTTATTGCCTTTACCTCTCTTATCCTACCTCATTTGCACATGCTGTATATAGATTTTTCTGCTGTATTATTGACTGTATGTTTTGTTTATTCCATGTGTAACTCTGTGTTGTTGTATGTGTCAAACTGCTTTGCTTTATCTTGGCCAGGTCGCAGTTGCAAATGAGAACTTGTTGTCAGCTAGCCTACCTGGTGAAATAAAGGACTTGTTCTCAACTTGCCTACCTGGTTAAATAAAGGACTTGTTGTCAGCTAGCCTACCTGGTTAAATAAAGGTGAAATAAAAAATGTAAAAGAAAATGTAAAAGAAACCTACATAACGTCCCACAGCGCATGTCAGAGCAGAAACTCTACCATGAAGTCCAAGGAACTGTCCGTACATCTCCGAGATACAATCGTGATAAGGCATATATCTGGGTAAGGTTATCAAACAATTTCTAGAGTGTTGAACGTTTCTAAGAGCACAGTGGTCTCCATCGTTGGGAAGGAAAAAAAATATGGAACTATTCAGACTTTGCCTAGAGCTGGCCGTCTGACCAAACTGAGCAACCGTACAAGAAGGACCATGGTCAGGGAGGTGACCAAGAACCCAATGACCACTCTGACAGAATTTCAGAGTTCCTTGGCTGAGATGGGAGAACATGCCAGAAGGACAACAATCTATTCACAGATGGTCTTAGACACACACACACACACACACACACAAACACACACACAAACTCACTGCACCATTCATAGACGGTGACACACACACACACACAAACACACACACAAACTCACTGCACCATTCACAGACGGTGACACACACACACACAAACACACACACACTCACTCACACACACTCACTGCACCCTTCCCAGATGGTCGCAGACACACACACACACACACACACACACACACACACACACACACACACACACACACACACACACACACACACACTCACTGCACCCTTCCCAGATGGCCGCAGACACACACCAGCCCCTCAAAAAGCCTACAGTAGAGATGCAGTGCTGAGTGTGCAGTAAAATTACATTTGAAGTGTTTCTCAGTGGAAGTGTTTCTCAGCCTCATAGTCGGAAAGCAGATCAGTATTGTCTTTTAAATCACAATGAAGATGAAATAGTCCTGCAGTATAAATGGTCCAGCAGTATAACTGGTCCTACAGTATAAATGGTCCTACAGTATAAATGGTCCTGCAGTATAACTGGTCCTACAGTATAAATGGTCCTACAGTATAAATGGTCCTGCAGTATAACTGGTCCTACAGTATAAATGGTCCTACAGTATAAATGGTCCTGCAGTATAAATGGTCCTACAGTATAAATGGTCCTGCAGTATAACTGGTCCTACAGTATAAATGGTCCTACAGTATAAATGATCCTACAGTATAAATGGTCCTACAGTATAAATCGTCCTACAGTATACATGGTCCTACAGTATTTACTCCTACTCTCAGGAAATGGTCTATACCCCAAATGGACTGCTAAATAGAGCACTAGTTCAGACCAGGCCCACGCTGGTGTTGCTTCCTACAGCTGAGTCAGTGTGTGTCTAAGAACCTGATATTCATTTCCTCTGGTGGTAGGCGTTCAGGAGGACATCACAGACAGACAGACACACAAACCCACACACACACACACACACACACACACACACACAATATACACACATGCAAACACACACGCAAACACACACACAGACAAGTGTGTGCCGCCCCCATTTACATTTCCTGTAGGCCTTGCAACTCAATTTAATATAGTGTGTGTGTGTGTGTGTGTGTGTGTGTGTGTGTGTCTGACTAAAACACCTGTGGTCTAGTAAGTGACATACTTTCCAAATGCGCTGTAGACACTCCCACACAACCCCCCCCCCCCCCACACACACACACACACATAACACAGACACACATACACACACACATAACACAGACACACACACACAGAGACACACACACACACACACAACACAACACAGACACAGACACACACACATAACACAGACACACACACACACACACACACACAACACAACACAGACACACACACACACACACATAACACAGACACACACACACACACACACACACACATAACACAGACACACACACACAACACAACACAGACACACACACACACACACACACATAACACAGACACACACACACACACACACACACAACATAACACAGAGGGCTAGTTGGGAAGAGCTAGTTGGGGAAGGGCTAGTTGGGGAATGGCTAGTTGGGGAATGGCTAGTTGGGAAGGGCTAGTTGGGGAAGGGCTAGTTGGGGAAGGGCTAGTTGGGGAAGGGCTAGTTGGGGAAGGGCTAGTTGGGAAGGGCTAGTTGGGAAGGGCTAGTTGGGAAGGGCTAGTTGGGAAGGGCTAGTTGGGAAGGGCTAGTTGGGGAAGGGCTAGTTGGGGAAGGGCTAGTTGGGGAAGGGCTAGTTGGGAAGGGCTAGTTGGGGAAGGGCTAGTTGGGGAAGGGCTAGTTGGGGAAGGGCTAGTTGGGAAGGGCTAGTTGGGAAGGGGTAGTTGGGAAGGGGTAGTTGGGGAAGGGCTAGTTGGGGAAGGGCTAGTTGGGAAGGGCTAGTTGGGAAGGGCTAGTTGGGAAGGGCTAGTTGGGAAGGGCTAGTTGGGAAGGGCTAGATGGGGAAGGGCTAGTTGGGAAGGGCTAGTTGGGGAAGGGCTAGTTGGGAAGGGCTAGTTGGGAAGGGCTAGTTGGGAAGGGCTAGTTGGGAAGGGCTAGTTGGGGAAGGGCTAGTTGGGAAGGGCTAGTTGGGAAGGGCTAGATGGGAAGGGCTAGTTGGGAAGGGCTAGTTTGGAAGGGCTAGTTAGGAAGGGCTAGTTGGGAATAGCTAGTTTGGAAGGGCTAGTTGGGAAGGGCTAGTTGGGGAAGGGCTAGTTGGGAAGGGCTAGTTGGGAAGGGCTAGTTGGGGAAGGGCTAGTTGGAGAAGGGAATAGTTGGGAAGGGCTAGTTGGGAAGGGCTATTTAGGAAGGGCTAGTTGGGAAGGGCTAGTTGGGAAGAGCTAGTTTGGAAGGGCTAGTTGGGAAGGGCTAATTGGGGGAAGGGCTAGTTGGGAAGGGCTAATTGGGGGAAGGGCTAGTTGGGAAGGGCTAATTGGGGGAAGGGTTAGTTGGGAAGGGCTAATTGGGGGAAGGGCTAGTTGGGAAGGGCTAGTTGGGAAGGGCTAGTTGGGAAGGGCTAGTTGGGGGAAGGGCTAGTTGGGAAGGGCTAGTTGGGAAGGGCTAGTTGGGAAGGGCTAGTTGGGGGAAGGGCTAGTTGTGAAGGGCTAGTTGGGGAAGGGCTAATTGGGAAGGGCTAGTTGGGAAAGGGCTAATTGGGAAGGGCTAGATGGGGAAGGGCTAGTTGGGAAGGGCTAATTGGGGGAAGGGCTAGTTGGGAAGGGCTAATTGGGGGAAGGGTTAGTTGGGAAGGGCTAATTGGGGGAAGGGCTAGTTGGGAAGGGCTAGTTGGGAAGGGCTAGTTGGGAAGGGCTAGTTGGGGGAAGGGCTAGTTTGGAAGGGCTAGTTAGGAAGGGCTAGTTGGGAAGGGCTAGTTGGGAAAGGCTAGTTGGGAGGGGCTAGTTTGGAAGGGCTAGATGGGAAGGGTTCGTTGGGAAGGGCTAGATGGGGAAGGGCTAGTTGGGAAGGGCTAGTTGGGAAGGGCTAGTTGGGAAGGGCTAGTTTGGAAGGGCTAGATGGGGAAGGGCTATTTGGGAAGGGCTAGTTAGGAAGGGCTAGTTGGGAAGGGCTAGTTGGGAAGGGCTAGTTGGGAAGGGCTAGTTGGGAAGGGCTAGTTGGGGAAGGGCTAGTTGGGAAGGGCTAGTTGGGAAGGGCTAGTTGGGAAGGGCTAGTTTGGAAGGGCTAGTTGGGAAGGGCTAGTTTGGAAGGGCTAGTTAGGAAGGGCTAGTTGGGAATAGCTAGTTTGGAAGGGCTAGTTGGGAAGGGCTAGTTGGGGAAGGGCTAGTTGGGAAGGGCTAGTTGGGAAGGGCTAGTTGGGGAAGGGCTAGTTGGAGAAGGGAATAGTTGGGAAGGGCTAGTTGGGAAGGGCTAGTTAGGAAGGGCTAGTTGGGAAGGGCTAGTTGGGAAGGGCTAGTTGGGAAGGGCTAGTTGTGAAGGGCTAGTTGGGGGAAGGGCTAGTTAGGAAGGGCTAGTTGGGAAGGGCTAGTTGGGAAGGGCTAGTTGGGGAAGGGCTAGTTGGGAAGGGCTAGTTGGGAAGGGCTAGTTGGGAAGGGCTAGTTGGGAAGGGCTAGATGGGGAAGGGCTAGTTGGGAAGGGCTAGATGGGAAGGGCTAGTTGGGGAAGGGCTAGTTGGGAAGGGCTAGTTAGGAAGGGCTAGTTGGGAAGGGCTAGTTGGGAAGGGCTAGTTGGGAAGGGCTAGTTGGGAAGGGCTAGTTGGGGAAGGGCTAGTTGGGAAGGGCTAGTTGGGAAGGGCTAGATGGGAAGGGCTAGTTGGGGAAGGGCTAGTTGGGAAGGGCTAGTTGGGAAGGGCTAGTTAGGAAGGGCTAGTTGGGAAGGGCTAGTTGGGAAGGGCTAGTTGGGGAAGGGCTAGTTGGGAAGGGCTAGTTGGGAAGGGCTAGTTGGGGAAGGGCTAGTTGGGAAGGCTAGTTGGGAAGGGCTAGTTGGGAAGGGCTAGTTGGGAAGGGCTAGATGGGGAAGGGCTAGTTGGGAAGGGCTAGATGGGAAGGGCTAGTTGGGGAAGGGCTAGTTGGGAAGGGCTAGTTAGGAAGGGCTAGTTGGGAAGGGCTAGTTGGGAAGGGCTAGTTGGGAAGGGCTAGTTGGGAAGGGCTAGTTGGGGAAGGGCTAGTTGGGAAGGGCTAGTTGGGAAGGGCTAGATGGGAAGGGCTAGTTGGGGAAGGGCTAGTTGGGAAGGGCTAGTTGGGAAGGGCTAGTTTGGAAGGGCTAATTGGGGAAGGACTAGTTGGGGAAGGGCTAGTTGGGAAGGGCTAGTTTGGAAGGGCTAATTGGGGAAGGGCTAGTTGGGAAGGGCTAGTTGGGGAAGGGCTAGTTTGGAAGGGCTATTTGGGAAGGGCTAGTTGGGGAAGGGCTAGTTGGGGAAGGGCTAGTTGGGAAGGGCTAGTTGGGAAGGGCTAGTTGGGGAAGGGCTAGTTGGGAAGGGCTAGTTGGGAATGGCTAGTTGGGAAGGGCTAGTTGGGAAGGGCTAGTTGGGAAGGGCTAGTTGGGGAAGGGCTAGTTGGGAAGGGCTAGTTGGGAAGGGCTAGTTGGGAAGGATTCGTTGGGAAGGGCTAGTTGGGGAAGGGCTAGTTGGGAAGGGCTAGTTGGGGAAGGGCTAGTTGGGAAGGGCTAGTTGGGGAAGGGCTAGTTGGGAAGGGCTAGTTGGGAAGGGCTAGTTGGGAAGGGCTAGTTGGGGGAAGGGCTAGTTGGGGAAGGATTCGTTGGGAAGGGGTAGAGCTCGTTGAGAAGAGATCGTAAGCAAGCATTTCACGGTAAAGTCTACACCAGTTGAATTCGGATTATGTGACAAATACATTTCACACACACACACGCACGTACACGTACACACACACACACACACACACTACCCTTCTTTCCCTGGAAGAGACATAGGGGAAAACCCTAGTCATTGAGGCTGGGATGTGTCCTGCTTAGTTCCTACAGTATGCAGCGCTACAATCTGTAGGTCTGTGTTTTCATAGCAGCACTGAATGTAACGCTGTGGTTCTGGTACGCGTGAGCAGACCTAGTGGAAACATGATTGAATAGGTGGATAAAACTGTGTGTGCGTGTGTGTGTGTGTGTGTGTGTGTGTGTGTGTGTGTGTGTGTGTGTGTGTGTGTGTGTGTGTGTGTGTGTGTGTGTGTGTGTGTGTGTGTGTGTGTGTGTGTGTCTGGCTAAAACACGTGTGGTCTAGTAAGTGGCATGGCATGTTCAGACTACACACACACACACACACACACACAACGCTAACCACAATGTTAACATTTCCACTCCCATTCATTCTGAAGCCATATACTCCTGCTGTCTCTCATAGAGGGAAAGATGATGTCGTCTTATTTTTGGCCCAGCTGAATCAGGTCTGTGTTTAGAAGCTGAGAGAATGAACAAAGATCTGTTATGTTAAGGGAAACCATCCAAAATGGCACCCTATTCCCTTTATAGTGGGCTACTTTGGCCAGGAACCACAGGGCATGCTCTGGTCCATAGGAATAACTAGGGTGTCATTTGAGACAACACTAATGACAATAAGAATCTAGCTAGTACCCCAATCTACACACACACACACACACACACACACACACACACACACATTCTCAGATTCCCCATCATCTTATGTTTTCTCAGGGTCCAGACAGATGGCAGCTCCCCAGACACCCAGAGGGGAGTTCCAGAGGAAGGGTGTTAGTTGACTCTCTGGTCCAGAGGGGAAGCCCCAAACCGGGGGAGCTGACTGACTCAGAGACCCTGTCCTCCCTGACACAGACCAGGCTCCATGCAACCTTATCTTATCAACAGCAGCCTAATTCCTGAACGTTAACTAAGTCCGCATCCCATTCATTTCATAGTGCACTACTGTTGACCAGGGACTGGAATAGGGTGCAATTTGGGATGCAGCCAAAGTCAACATGAGTCATCTTCATGTTCCAGCAACAGCTAGGCAAGACAGAACAAGACAGGACAAGACACGACAAGATAGAACGAGACGGGACAAGACAAGGCAAGACATGTCAAGACAGGACAAGACAAACAAGACAAGGCAAGACATTAAACAAGACAAAACAAGACATTTCAAGACAGGACAAGACAAACAAGATAGGACAATATATTAAACAAGACAGGACAAGACAGGAAAAGACAAACAAGACAGGACAATATATTAAACAAGACAGGACAAGACAGGAAAAGACAAACAAGACAGAACAAGATATTAAACAAGACAGGACAAGATAGAACAAGACAGGACAGGACAGGACAAGACAGGACAAGACAAACAAGATAGAACAAGATATTAAACAAGACAGGACAAGACAAAACAAGACAGGACAGGACAGGACAGGACAGGACAAAACAAGACAGGACAGGACAGGACAGGACAAGACAGGACAGGACAGGACAGGACAGGACAGGACAGGACAAGACAGGACAGGACAGGACAAGACAGGACAGGACAGGACAGGACAAGACAGGACAGGACAGGACAGGACAGGACAAGACAGGACAGGACAGGACAGGACAAGACAGGACCAGGTTCCCTCTTTCTTTTCCCCCTTTTTATGTGTGTGTGTTGGGGGCTGAACAAGCGTTTAATGAGGAGTGTTCGTCTATCTGAAGATAGATGCCCTGAGGTTTCTGTTCTGGCTCCAACACACACACACACACACACACACAATCAAATCAAATCAAATGTTATTGGTCACATACACATGGTTAGCAGATGTTAACATGAGTGTCACCTAACAACCTGTCCTCCCCTCCTCCTCTCCCCCTTCAGTCTCCTAACAACCTGTCCTCCCCTCCTCCTCTCCCTCTTCAGTCTACTAACAACCTGTCCTCCCCTCCTCCTCTCCCCCTTCAGTCTACTAACAACCTGTCCTCCCCTCCTCCTCTCCCCTTCAGTCTACTAACAACCTGTCCTCCCCTCCTCCTCTCCCCCTTCAGTCTACTAACAACCTGTCCTCCCCTCCTCCCCTCCTCCTCTCCCCCTTCAGTCTCCTAACAACCTGTCCTCCCCTCCTCCTCTCCCCCTTCAGTCTACTAACAACCTGTCCTCCCCTCCTCCTCTCCCCCTTCAGTCTACTAACAACCTGTCCTCCCCTCCTCCCCTCCTCCTCTCCCCCTTCAGTCTACTAACAACCTGTCCTCCCCCCCTCCTCTCCCCCTTCAGTCTACTAACAACCTGTCCTCCCCTCCTCCTCTCCCCTTCAGTCTCCTAACAACCTGTCCTCCCCTCCTCCTCTCCCCTTCAGTCTACTAACAACCTGTCCTCCCCTCCTCTCCCCCTTCAGTCTACTAACAACCTGTCCTCCCCTCCTCCTCTCCCCCTTCAGTCTACTAACAACCTGTCCTCCCCTCCTGCTCTCCTCCTTCAGTCTCCTAACAACCTGTCCTCCCCTCCTCCTCTCCTCCTTCAGTCTCCTAACAACCTGTCCTCCCCTCCTCCTTCAGTCTCCTAACAACCTGTCCTCCCCTCCTCCTCTCCCCTTCAGTCTACTAACAACCTGTCCTCCCCTCCTCTCCCCCTTCAGTCTACTAACAACCTGTCCTCCCCTCCTCTCCCCTTCAGTCTACTAACAACCTGTCCTCCCCTCCTCCTCTCCTCCTTCAGTCTCCTAACAACCTGTCCTCCCCTCCTCCTCTCCTCCTTCAGTCTCCTAACAACCTGTCCTCCCCTCCTCCTTCAGTCTCCTAACAACCTGTCCTCCCCTCCTCCTCTCCTCCTTCAGTCTCCTAACAACCTGTCCTCCCCTCCTCCTCTCCCCCTTCAGTCTCCTAACAACCTGTCCTCCCCTCCTCCTCTCCCCCTTCAGTCTACTAACAACCTGTCCTCCCCTCCTCCTCTCCTCCTTCAGTCTCCTAACAACCTGTCCTCCCCTCCTCCTCTCCCCCTTCAGTCTCCTAACAACCTGCCCTCCCCTCCTCCTCTCCCCCTTCAGTCTCCTAACAACCTGTCCTCCCCTCCCCTTCAGTCTACTAACAACCTGTCCTCCCCTCCTCCTCTCCCCCTTCAGTCTCCTAACAACCTGTCCTCCCCTCCTCCTCTCCCCCTTCAGTCTCCTAACAACCTGTCCTCCCCTCCTCCTCTCCCCCTTCAGTCTCCTAACAACCTGTCCTCCCCTCCTCCTCTCCCCCTTCAGTGTACTAACAGGCTATTCTCTCCTCGTCTCCTCCTTCAGTCTCCTAAAATCCTGTATATATATATATTTTCTTAATAGCTATATATAAACCAAACTGAGAGCATTGGAAATACTTGTAAAGTTCTTTATTTATTTAACAAGGCAAGTCAGTTAAGAACAAATTCTTATTTACAATGACAGCCAAACAGGGAACAGTGGGTTAACTGCCTTCTTTAGGAGCAGAACGACAGATGTTTAACCTTGTCAGCTCAGGGATTCGATCCAGCAACCTTTTGGTTACTGCCCCAACGCTCTAACCACTAGGCTACCTGACGCCCCGAAGGTTGATCTGCTTCTGTTCTGTGGGTGGCACTGTGTGCTCTTTTCGAAGGATGGGTCCTGGCCTCTCGGGGGGCCACAGGAGCTGGGGGGACGGGGGTGGTCTGCCGGTCACTGGGACAACTTGGGATGAGGAGGGGCTTTAGTGGGTTACTTAGTAGCAATGCAAGTATCATGGTACAGCTATATGGACATTCCATCACTATGGTACTTTTTAATGGTAAATTTACAAACGTACACTATGATGAATAGATATGGTAAGTGGTGAAATAAGTATAGCCAGTTATAATTTTAATGGCTTAGCAGATAAGAAAAGAAGAACAATATTCACCTTACTAAAAGAGAAGGAATATAATATCTGTTTTTTACAGGAAACTCATTCAACAATTGAAGTTGAAGTTGTGTGGAAAAAGGACTGGGGGGGGGGTGAAATATACTTCTCCCAATGGGCAAAAAAACTCAAAAGGGGTGATGATATTAATTAACAGTCATTTTGATCCGAATGTGCAAATTGTCCAAACAGTTCCTCAAGGTAGATGGATTATTTTAAATATGTTATTGGACCATAAACACATTTGACTCATTAATCTATACGGTCCAAATAATGATGATCCGAGCTTCTTTGAAAATATATATAATAAATGATCAACCCTGCAAGCAACACTAGACTCTATTATTATGGTGGGAGATTTTAATACGGTCTTAAATACCTCTATGGACCATAAAGGAAATCACACTACAAACTATCACCCTCATGCTCTTAAGGAAGTCATGAATGTCATGGACATATTGGAACTAGTGAATATATAGAGGCTTAAATATCCTGACCTAGTGAGATATACATGGAGGAGGTTTAATATCGTGACCTAGTGAGATATACATGGAGGAGGTTTAATATCCTGACCTAGTGAGATATACATGGAGGAGGTTTAATATCTTGACCTTGTGAGATATACATGGAGGAGGTTTAATATCCTGACCTAGTGAGATATACATGGTGGAGGTTTAATATCCTGACCTAGTGAGATATACATGGAGGAGGTTTAATATCCTGACCTAGTGAGATATACATGGAGGAGGTTTAATATCCTGACCTAGTGAGATATACATGGAGGAGGTTTAATATCCTGACCTAGTGAGATATACATAGAGGTTTAATATCCTGACCTAGTGAGATATACATAGAGGTTTAATATCCTGACCTAGTGAGATATACATGGAGGAGGTTTAATATCCTGACCTTGTGAGATATACATGGAGGAGGTTTAATATCCTGACCTAGTGAGATATACATGGTGGAGGTTTAATATCCTGACCTAGTGAGATATACATGGAGGAGGTTTAATATCCTGACCTAGTGAGATATACATGGAGGAGGTTTAATATCTTGACCTTGTGAGATATACATGGAGGAGGTTTAATATCCTGACCTAGTGAGATATACATGGTGGAGGTTTAATATCCTGACCTAGTGAGATATACATGGAGGAGGTTTAATATCCTGACCTAGTGAGATATACATGGAGGAGGTTTAATATCCTGACCTAGTGAGATATACATGGAGGAGGTTTAATATCCTGACCTAGTGAGATATACATAGAGGTTTAATATCCTGACCTAGTGAGATATACATAGAGGTTTAATATCCTGACCTAGTGAGATATACATGGAGGAGGTTTAATATCCTGACCTTGTGAGATATACATGGAGGAGGTTTAATATCCTGACCTAGTGAGATATACATGGTGGAGGTTTAATATCCCTGACCTAGTGAGATATACATGGAGGAGGTTTAATATCCTGACCTAGTGAGATATACATGGAGGAGGTTTAATATCCTGACCTAGTGAGATATACATGGAGGAGGTTTAATATCCTGACCTAGTGAGATATACATGGTGGAGGTTTAATATCCTGACCTAGTGAGATATACATGGTGGAGGTTTAATATCCTGACCTAGTGAGATATACATGGAGGAGGTTTAATATCCTGACCTAGTGAGATATACATGGAGGAGGTTTAATATCCTGACCTAGTGAGATATACATGGAGGAGGTTTAATATCCTGACCTAGTGAGATATACATGGAGGAGGTTTAATATCCTGACCTAGTGAGATATACATGGAGGAGGTTTAATATCCTGACCTAGTGAGATATACATGGAGGAGGTTTAATACCCTGACCTAGTGAGATATACATGGAGGAGGTTTAATATCCTGACCTAGTGAGATATACATGGAGGAGGTTTAATATCCTGACCTAGTGAGATATACATAGAGGTTTAATATCCTGACCTAGTGAGATATACATGGTGGAGGTTTAATATCCTGACCTAGTGAGATATACATGGAGGAGGCTTAATATCCTGACCTAGTGAGATATACATGGAGGAGGTTTAATATCCTGACCTAGTGAGATATACATGGAGGAGGTTTAATATCCTGACCTAGTGAGATATACATGGAGGAGGTTTAATATCCTGACCTAGTGTCAGAAGGTTGCTAGGAGTGGTGGTAGGAGTCAGGCGCAGAGAGCAGAGGTACGGAACTTCGTGTTTATTTGAACAAAAACACAACACGATCAACGCCAACACAAACGGCGTGGGAAAAATGCCAAGTGCCCAAAACAGGTGCACAGCATGCATATAATATTAAGTAATTAATCGCCAGCACATCCAACGACAAAAGTACAACCTGACGCTAAAATAATCCCGCACAACACTGGGCGGGCTAACCAGGCTTAAATAACCAAAATCAAAAGACCAAATGAGGAACAGGTGCAAACAATAAGACATACCAAACGAAAAGGAAAAAGGGATCAGCGGCGGCTAGAAGGTCGGTGACGACGACCGCCGAGCGCCTCCCGAGCAGGCAGGGGAGCCACCTTCGGTGGGATTCGTGACACCTAGTAAGATATACATGGAGGAGGTTTAATATCCTGACCTAGTGAGATATACAATACATTGTAACTTGTTTTTAACTAGGACAGAGGAATGTATATCAGAATTTTCTGACATAACATAGGTACAGCAAATCCCCTGTATTGTATAGGAGGCATTTAAATGTGCCTTTAATAAAGGCCAAGCAATTCAATACTCATCTTTTAAAATAAAAACAACGTAGGTCAAAAGAGTCCATACTAACAAAGGAAATAGAAAGTCTACCAGAAGAAAAATAGATAGATAGCAATAAAAAACTGTACAATTGAGGCTCAGAATAAGTTAGAGGAAAAACAAAGTGAACTGGAGGAACTTATTAAAGAAAGACCAGATGTAATATATAATTTTTTTTAAATGCAAAAAATAACCACTATGCTACCTATATAAAATGTAACTTTTGCATTACTGTGTAGTTTACCAATAAAATGGTCTGGTGGTGATGTGGACATAGTCTGTATTCATATCCCAAAATAAATAAATGATCTCACTCCAATAAATTTGAATATAAAGTTAGCAAAAAGAGATACGATCTTGCTACCTGGAAAGGTAAATACATGTCTATTTGTGGGAAAATCTCCCTGATTAACAATTTAGTCATATCCCAGTTTATCCTGATTTAACTCTTTAGTCATATCCCAGTTTACCCTGATTTAACTCTTTAGTCATATCCCAGTTTACCCTGATTTAAATCTTTAGTCATATCCCAGTTTACCCTGATTAACTCTTTAGTCATATCCCAGTTTACCCTGATTAACTCTTTAGTCATATCCCAGTTTACCCTAATTAACTCTTTAGTCATATCCCAGTTTACCCTGATTAACTCTTTAGTCATATCCCAGTTTACCTTGATTAACTCTTTAGTCATATCCCAGTTTAACCTAATTAACTCTTTAGTCATATCCCAGTTTACCCTGATTTAACTCTTTAGTCATATCCCAGTTTACCCTGATTTAAATCTTTAGTCATATCCCAGTTTACCCTGATTAACTCTTTAGTCATATCCCAGTTTACCCTGATTAACTCTTTAGTCATATCCCAGTTTACCCTAATTAACTCTTTAGTCATATCCCAGTTTACCCTGATTAACTCTTTAGTCATATCCCAGTTTACCTTGATTAACTCTTTAGTCATATCCCAGTTTACCTTGATTAACTCTTTAGTCATATCCCAGTTTACCTATTTGCTTATGGTCTTGCCTACATCTAGCGATATTCCATTTAAATTGGAACGGCCAGACAAAATCAAAGAGGCCTATTTAAATAATGAATATGAATTTGGAAGGCATAAATTATTAAATATTTAAGCATTAGACGTCTCACTAAAGGCTTAAGTTATACTTAAATCCGAACTGGTTCTCTAGCAAATTAGTAAGAATGTCTCACCCTATGTTCAAGAATGGCCTTTTTCCCTTTATTCAGATTACAACCTCTCACTTTCGATTATTTGAAAAGGAAAAGACAAAACAAATAATATATCAAATATTATGGTTAAACTCATATACTAATTGATCAAATTAAAATTATTGATACTTTTTTTAAATAAAAAGTTATCTTCAAAAATGATATCATAAATAGGACTGGTGGATTTATGTCACACATGCAGCTAACAAAAACATATGGAAATATTTGTTCTACCCAAAACTACAACAAACTAATTGCATCCTTACCGCAAAACTGGAAGAGGCAAGTGACAGGGGGAGAAAGTAAGGAATGTGTCTGTCGGCCCTGTAGTAAAGACCAAAAATGGTTAAAGAAAATTGTGATAAATAAAAAAGTATACCAGTTTAATTTAAGGACCAATGAATTGACAGAGAAAAGTTGTGAAGAGATTTTTGACGTACCGATTCCATGGCACATGGTTTATGAACTGATACGCAAAACGATGCCAGATTCAAAACTTAGAAGTTTTCAATTTAAATTATTGAATAAAATTGTTGCAACCAATAGAATGTTATTTATATGGGGGATACAACCTTCCCAGCTCTGCAGATTTTGCTGCGAAAAGACAGAATCACTAGATAATTTGTTTTGGTACTGTCCATGTGTCCATGGTGCTTGCCTACGGTGGCACCTCCGTACCTTCAGGCTCTGATCAGGCCCTACACCCAAACAAGGGCACTGCGTTCATCCACCTCTGGCCTGCTCGCCTCCCTACCTCTGAGGAAGCACAGTTCCCGCTCAGCCCAGTCAAAACTGTTCGCTGCTCTGGCACCCCAATGGTGGAACAAGCTCCCTCACGACGCCAGGACAGTGGAGTCAATCACCACCTTCCGGAGACACCTGAAACCCCACCTCTTTAAGGAATACCTGGGATAGGATAAAGTAATCCTTCTAACCCCCCCCCAAAAAAGATTTAGATGCACTATTGTAAAGTGGTTGTTCCACTGGATATCATAAGGTGAATGCACCAATTTGTAAGTCGCTCTGGATAAGAGCGTCTGCTAAATGACTTAAATGTAAATGTGAATGTGTAGCTTGTTTTTGGTCACAGGTCCAGGAATGTCTGAAGAATTGCAATATTTACCTGGAGCTAAATCTGCAGACAGCACTACTGGTTGATCTGAAAATCAATCGATCAATAATATAATAGTACTTTTAGCAAAATTTATTATTTCAATTTACAATCTGTAGAAACAATGAGAATAGAAAGTTTCTGAACTTTTGTGAAGCATCACAGCACAGCTGAAAAATATATGGCAAATAGAAATCCAATATGGATGGTGTTAATAAGAGATAGATGGGAGGGGTTGAATGAAGCTGAAGGTTGGGACTAACAACAACTAATAACAAGATAACTAATGTAAAACATACTGTGTCCATTAAACATAGGTAGGTTCAGAACTTTAGTGAAGAGCATGGATTACAGGCAACATCCGCACTGAGCTAAAGGCTAGAGCTGCCGCTTTCAAGGAGCGGGAGACTAATCCGGACACTTATAAGAAATCCCGCAATTCCCCCAGACGAACCATCAAACAAGCAAAGCGTCAATACAGGATTAAGATTGAATCCTACTACACCAGCTCTGATGCTCGTCGGATGTGGCAGAGCTTGAAACTATTACGGACCACAAAGGGAAACCCAAACGCGAGCTGCCCAGTGACGCAAGCCTACCAGACGAGCTAAATGCCTTTTATACTCGCTTCGAGGCAAGCAACACTGAAGCATGCACGAGAGCACTAGCTGTTCTGAATGACTGTGTGATAACGTTCTTCGTAGCTGATGTGAACAAAACCTTTAAACAGGTCAACATTCAGAAAGCCACTGGGCCAGACAGATTACCAGGACATGTACTCAAAGCATGCGTGAACCAACTGTCAAGTGTCTTCACTGACATTTTCAACCTCTTCCTGACCGAGTCTATAATACCTACATGTTTCAAGCAGACCACCATAGTCCCTGTGCCCAAGGAAGCGAAGGTAACCTGCCTAAATGATTACCGCCCCGTGGCACTCACGTTGGTAGCCATGAAGTGCTTTGCACAGCATCCTCCCAGACACCCTAGACCCACTACAATTTGCATACCACCCCAACAGATCCGCAGATGATGCCATCTCAATCGCACTCCACACTGCCCTTCCTCACCTGGACAAAAGGAACACCTATGTGAGAATGCTGTTCATTGACTACAGCTCAGCGTTTAACACCATAGTGCCCACAAAGCTCATCACTAAGCTAAGGACTCTGGGACTAAACACCTCCCTCTGCAACTGAATCCTGGTTTTCCTGACGGGCCGCCCCCAGTGGGTAAAAGTGGGCAACAACACATCTGCCACGCTGATCCTTAACACCTGGGCCCCTCAGGGGTGTGTACTTAGTCCCCTCCTGTATTCCCTGTTCACCCATGACTGCGTGGCCAAACACAACTCCAACACCATCATTAAGTTTGCTGACGACACAACAGTGGTAGGCCTGATCACCGACAACGATGAGACGGCCTATATGGAGGAGGTCAGAGAACTGGCAGTGTGGTGCCAGAATAACAACCTCTCCCTCAATGTGAGCAAGACTAAGGAGCTGATCGTCGACTACAGGAAAAGGCGGGCCGAACAGACCCCCATTTACATCGACGGGGCTGTAGTGGAGCGGGTCGAGAATTTCAAGTTCCTTGGTGTCCACATCACCAACAAACTATCATGATCCAAACATACCAAGACAGTCGTGAAGAGGGCACAACAAAATATTTTCATCCACAGCAGACTGAAAATATTTGGCATGGGTCCCCAGATCCTCAAAAGGTTTTACAGCTGCACCATCGAGAACATCCTGACTGGTTGCATCACCGCCTGGTATGGCAACTGCTCGTCATCTGACCGTAAGGCTCTACAGAGGGTAGTGCAAACGGCCCAATACATCACTGGGGCCAAGCTTCCTACCATCTAGGACCTATATAATAGGCGGTGTCAGAGGAAAGCCCATAAAATTGTCAGAGACTCCAGTCCAGACTGTTTTCTCTGCTACCTCATGGCAAGCGGTACCGGAGCGCCAAGTCTAGGACCAAAAGGCTCCTCAACAGCTTCTGCTCCCAAGCCATAAGACTGCTGAACAATTAATAAAATCAGCACTGGATAATTTACATTAATCCCCCCCTCCCTTTTGTACACTCGCTGTTTGTTTGTTACCTATGCATAGACACATGAGGGTGGTAAGACCTGGGATATATGAGGGAGGTAAGACCTGGGACACATGAGGGTGGTAAGACCAACTTTCTTAAAGTGGGAGAAGCAGAGATTAAAGGCGTACTTGACTGGATGGCACATGGAATAGAAACAGAGATTAAAGGTGTACCTGACTGGATGGCACATGGAATAGAAACAGAGAATAAAGGCATGCCTGACTGGATGGCACATTGAATAGAAACAGAGATTCAAGGTGTGCCTGACTGGATGGCACATGGAATAGAAACAGAGATTAAAGGCGTGCCTGACTGGATGGCACATGGAATAGGAACATAGATTCAAGGTGTGCCTGACTGGATGGCATATGGAATAGAAACAGAGATTAAAGGCGTACCTGACTGGATGGCACATGGAATAGAAACAGAGATTAAAGGCGTGCCTGACTGGATGGCACATGGAATAGGAACATAGATTCAAGGTGTGCCTGACTGGATGGCATATGGAATAGAAACAGAGATTAAAGGCGTGCCTGACTGGATGGCACATGGAATAGAAACAGAGATTAAAGGCGTACCTGACTGGATGGCACATGGAATAGGAACATAGATTCAAGGTGTGCCTGACTGGATGGCACATGGAATAGGAACATAGATTCAAGGTGTGCCTGACTGGATGGCACATGGAATAGGAACATAGATTCAAGGTGTGACTGACTGGATGGCACATGGAATAGAAACAGAGAATAAAGGCATGCCTGACTGGATGGCACATGGAATAGGAACATAGATTCAAGGCGTGCCTGACTGGATGGCACATTGAATAGAAAAAATGGTTCAAGACATGTGGAACACATCAATAACTTTTTCCCCCAGATTTGCTCACCGTGCAGTATATGAGTGGTCTTTCCCTTTCTTCCCCTGCTCTGTTTACCTCTGGTTAGTAGTGGTTAAGTCTTCCAGACACTGCTCTGTTTACCTCTGGTTAGTAGTGGTTAAGTCTTCCAGACACTGCTCTGTTTACCTCTGGTTAGTAGTGGTTAAGTCTTCCAGACCCTGCTCTGTTTAACTGTTTACATGGGGCTCCTGTTTGGCACAGCAGTCTAAGGCACTGCAACTCAGTACAAGAGGTGTCACTACAGACACCCTGGTTCAAACCCAGGCTGAATTACATTGGGCTGTGATTGGGAGTCCCATAGGGGGGTGCACGATTGGCCCAGCGTCGTCCAGGTTTGGCTGGGGTAAGCAGTCATTGTAAATAAAACTTGTTCTTAACTGCCTTGTCTGGTTAAATAAATAAATAACTAAAAATAAACCTCTGGTTAGGAGAGATCAGGTCTTCCAAACCCTGCTCTCTTTACCTCTGGTTGTCCTTGAGTGGCCCAGACTTGAATCTCATTGAAAATCTGTGATTGAAGATTGGTGTTCACTGCTGCTCCCCATCTAAGTAAAAAAAAAATGGATACAGACATACCCAAGACGACTCAGAGCTGTAATCACTGCCTAAGGCGCTTCTACAAAGTATTGACTCAGGGGTGTGAATACTTATGTGAATGAGATATTTCTGTATACATTACCCCCCTCCTCTCTGCCACCCTCTTCCACCCTATGCAGCCAGTGAATTGGAAGTAATCCAATATTTACCTGAAGTAAAAACCTTATCCTGAACCTTTGACAGCACACAGTGTGCCTAGTAAAACTGATAGCCATAAATTCCTGACTCCAGTGGTGCTGAGAGCTTAGTCTTTAAGCAACTCCAGACCCTGACAAGTCCTACAGAGCAAATCTCATTATTACAGCAATGCACGCACTCACACACAAACAAGCAGACAGACACAGTCAACACTGGAGTAGAAATGGACCAAGTACACATTTATAAACAGTGTTGTGAAAGTGGACCAAAACTGGCACCTCTAATGTTTTATTACTGCTGTTTAATAGGTCCAGTACGTACAGGTATATGGGCCGCTGGCACCTCTGATATTTTACAGGTCCAGTACCTACATGTACAATTGAAGTCGGAAGTTTACATACACCTTAGCCAAATACATTTAAACTCAGTTTTTCACAATTCCTGACATTTAATCCGAATAAAAATTCCCTGTCTTAGGTCAGTTAGGATCACCACTTTATTTTAAGAATGTGAAATGTTAGAATAATACGAGAGAGAATGATTTATTTCAGCTTTTATTTCTTTCATCACATTCCCAGTGGTCAGAAGTTTAAAAACACTCAATTAGTATTTTGTAGCATTACCTTTAAATTGTTCAACTTGGGTCAAACGTTTCGGGTAGCCTTCCACAAGCTTCCCACAATAAGTTGGGTGAGTTTTGGCCCATTCCTCCTGACAGAGCTGGTGTAACTGAGTCAGGTTTGTAGGCCTCCTTGCTCGCACACGCTTTTTCAGTTCTGCCCACATATTTTCTATAGGATTGAGGTCAGGGCTTTGTGATGGCCTCTCCAAGACAGAACACGTCTCCTTCCTAATTAGTATGACGGCTGCGCGGTCCCATGGTGTTTATACTTGCGTACTATTGTTTGTACAGATGAACGTGGTACCTTCAGGCGTTTG
>NC_042968.1:90430119-90482619 GCF_901001165.1 Salmo trutta | reverse complement strand
AAAAAAACTAAAAGAATTTACAGAAACTCGTTACTAAAGACGGAGTCATCCACGATTCGCTGAATGATATTTTAAAAAGGAGAAAGCTAAATATTTTAAGCAGATGTTTCCTTTTCCGTCTCATCCTCGCCCTCTGAATGACGATTACTGTGAGGAATTCTTTCAAAAAAGAGTAATTCCTCAGGGCAAAGTTCCCCAGGGCAAAGGTCAAATGACAGAGGAAGAACTTTTTGAATCCTTTCAGTCCGGAAAAAAACACAGGGCTTGATGGCATACCAGTAGAGGTATTTCCAGACTTTTTTTTATATATATACTCAAAGCTCCAGTATTAGCTTGTTTTATTTACTCCTATGGAAATGGTAGTCTGTCAAGTACTCAGCAAGAAGATTTCACTATCACTAAAACAACACCCAGACGGCAAAAAATTAAGATACATTCCTTCAAAAAAATTTAAAAAACTGGAGGCCTCTTACACTTCAATGTTGTGATGCAAAATTACTAGCAAAATGCATAGCACTCAGAATTAAAAAGGTTTTAGCAGGTATTGTTCATCCTGATCAGACAGGTTTTTTACATGGACGATACATTGGAGAAAATATCAGACAAGTACTGGAAACAGTAGAACAACATAAAACATTTAAGAAGCAAGGCATGGTATTCAGAGTGGATTTTGGAAAAACTCTTTGATAAAGTACAAATGGATTTCATATATAAATGCCTGAAATATTCAATGGTTAAAATGAATGTATAACATCCCTAGGACTAATATGGTAAATAATGGCTACTTCTCAGAGAGTTTTGAATTGTCAAGAGTAGTTAAACAAGGGTGTCTACCATATCTATTCGTTATGCCCATTGAAATGCTAGCTATTAAAATCAGATCAAATAACAATATTAGAGGTTTAGAAATCCAAGGCTTAAAGCCATGTTCGCCCGATGACTCAAGTTTTATATTAAGTCCGCATGCTAGATCCCTGCAATATTTCATTGAAGATCTAGATAACTTTTCTGGACTCTCTGGACTAAAATCTAATCATGATAAGTATACGATACTACATTTTGGATCTTTAAAAGACACAACTTTTACCTGACCCTTAGGTTTACATATAAAATGGGCTGACGGTGGAGTAGACATACTTGGTATTCATATCAGAATATATATATATATATGAGACTCTCCACAATGAATTTCAATAGAAGATCCTGCAACCATGGAGAGGTAAATACCTGTCTATTTATGGGAAAAATTGCCCTGATTAACTCCTTAGTCATATCTCAGCTAACTCATTACTTATGGCACTGCACTTTCATCCAGGCTGTTTGACTGATGCTGAAGCTGACAGGTGATGTTATTCCTCAAACTAGGTTCTGTCTGACAGGTGATGTTAATCCTCAAACTAGGTTCTGTCTGACAGGTGATGTTAATCCTCAAACTAGGTTCTGTCTGACAGGTGATGTTATTCCTCAAACTAGGTTCTGTCTGACAGGTGATGTTATTCCTCAAACTAGGTTCTGTCTGACAGGTGATGTTATTCCTCAAACTAGGTTCTGTCTGACAGGTGATGTTATTCCTCAAACTAGGTTCTGTCTGACAGGTGATGTTATTCCTCAAACTAGGTTCTGTCTGACAGGTGATGTTATTCCTCAAACTAGGTTCTGTCTGACAGGTGATGTTATTCCTCAAACTAGGTTCTGTCTGACAGGTGATGTTATTCCTCAAACTAGGTTCTGTCTGACAGGTGATGTTATTCCTCAAACTAGGTTCTATCTGACAGGTGATGTTATTCCTCTCCTCAAACTAGGTTCTGTCTGACAGGTGATGTTATTTCTCAAACTAGGTTCTATCTGACAGGTGATGTTATTCCTCAAACTAGGTTCTATCTGACAGGTGATGTTATTCCTCAAACTAGGTTCTGTCTGACAGGTGATGTTATTCCTCAAACTAGGTTCTGTCTGACAGGTGATGTTATTCCTCAAACTAGGTTCTGTCTGACAGGTGATGTTATTCCTCTCCTCAAACTAGGTTCTGTTATTTTTGTATTTATTTTATTTCACCTTTATTTAACCAGGTAGGCCAGTTGACAACAAGTTCTCGTTTACAACTCCGACCTGGCCAGGATAATGCAAAGCAGTGTGACAAAAACAACAACACAGAGTTACACATAAATAAACGTACAGTCAATAACATAATAGAAAAATCTGTATACAGTGTGTGCAAATGAAGTAAGGAGGTAAGGCAATAAATAGACCATAGTAGCAAAGTAACTACAATTTAGCCAATTAACACTGGAGTGATAGATGTGCAGATGAGGATGTGCAAGTAGAAATACTGGTGTGCAAAAGAGCAGAAAAACAAATATGGGGATGAGGTAGGTAGTTGGTTGGATGGACTATTTACAGATGGGCTGTGTACAGCTGCAGCGATCGGTAAGCTGCTCTGACAGCTGATGCTTAAAGTTAGTGTATGCAGTCTGCAGACTCACTAAACACAAATGCTTCGTTTTTAACTGATGTCTCAGTGTTGGAGTGTTCCCCTGACTATCTGTAACCAAATAAAAAAACAAGAAAATGGTGCTGTCAGGTTTGCTTAATATAAGGAATTTGAAATGATTTATACTTTTACTTTCGATACTTAAGTATATTTTAGCGATTACATTTACTTTTGATACTTAAATCAAATACTTTTATACTTTTACTCAGGTAGTATTTTACTGGGTGACTTTCACTTTTACTCGAGTCATATTCTTTTAAGGTATCTTTTCTTTTACTCAAGTATGAAAATTGGGTACTTTTCCACCACTGTACATGATGAACTAACAAAAATACACACGCACCAATTGAATTGTACTTAATTATGCAAATTACCCTATAGATTAATAAGCATGCTAACCGGTTAACCGTTAACACGATTAACATGGTCCCGTGTGGCTCAGTTGGTAGAGCATGGTGTTTGCAACGCCAGGGTTGTGGGTTCGATTCCGATTCGATTTTTTTTTAATGAAATGTATGCATTCACTACTGTAAGTCGCTCTGGATAAGAGCGTCTGCTAAATGACGTAAATGTAACATCCCTAGTAGGAATAGGTTGCAGGATTTCTGGAAGGCCTTCTGAATTTTGCAAACCTATAAACTCAAACCTATACACTCATAAAGGTGCTATAAGGAACCATAAAATGGTTCTTCGGCCTTTCCCCATACAATCGGAGAACCCTTTTTGGTTCCATGTAGAACCCTTCTGGGTTCCATGTAGAACCCTTTCCACACAGGGTTCTACATGGAACCTAAAATGGTTCTAACTGAAACCTAAAAGGGTTATCCTATGGGTACAGCCGAAGAACCCTTTTGGAACCCATTTTTCTAATAGTACTTTCTGACCATGACTATGCCACCCTATTCCCTATATAGTGCACTACTTTAGACCAGAGGGAATAGGGTGCCATAGGTCTCTGGTCTAAAGTAGTGCACTATATAGGGAATAGGGTGCCATAGGTCTCTGGTCTAAAGTTGTGCACTATATAGGGAATTAGGGAATTAGTTGACAACCATTTTGATCTTGTGTTTACCAATGGGCATCAGGAAGGGAACAAAATGGTGGGGGAGGGGGTGTAATGGAGATCATTACTGAGGGAAATTGGAAGTTTAATGTAGTCGGGGTTTGGTTGTACAGGCCCACCACTCACAATGTCATTTAATGTAATTTAGTTCGAAACGCTTCACCGAACCACCATGGAGAAATGTCGGATGAAAGCTGAGGATATAGCCAGATGGTAACACTTTGCTATGACAGTAGATGGTAACACTTTGCTATGACAGTAGGTGGTAAACTCTTCCGGTTTGGAGCGAGCAGTCGCACTACGCTTCACTCCACAGGTAATATTACACTTCACTACATTACAACGGTTTGATTTGTTTGATCCGAGCAATTCTTTTCTTTTCTTAGCTAGCTACATAGCCGTCTTTGTATCAAAGATAATCGTGTAGCTTAGAGTAATTATCGAAGTTAGCTATCTTTGTCCTCCTAACGTAGTCATCACTGCTAGCTAGCTAGTCAACACTGCTAGCTAGCCAACCAGCCAACTTCCACCGACTAGCTGCACTATCTATTACATTACAACGGAACGACTTGACTAGTGTAGTGTTAGTGAGCCAGCTACCTAGTTGTCTTTGCATCTAAGATAATTGTGTAGTTTAGAGTAATTATTAGTAAGTAGCCAGCCGCGACGCCAGACGTAGTCAACACACCTAGTCATCATTAATCCACTGCTAGCTAGCTAGCCAACAGCTAGCCAACCGTTACCGACTAGCAGCGCTGTAGATACCAATACTTTACAACGGAACGATTTGACTAGTGCAGTGTTGGCTAGCTAGCTACATAGTTGTCTTTGTCATAGCTTGATAATTGTGTAGTTTAGTAATTACCGAGGTTAGCTAGCCAGCTATTGCCGTCCCCCGCGACGCCATTTTTCCAAACCCAGCCAACTAGTAACACTGTAGAAACTAAAATACATTACAAAGGAACGTCTTGATTAGTGTTATGTTAGCTAGCTACAAAGTTGCTTTTGTATCATGACAAGGTGTAGTACTGAAACTATCGAGGTCACCTAGCCAGCTACACCTAGCCAGCTACACGGTCAAACAAAGTCAACAACGCAGCCACTGCTAGCTAGCCTACTCCACCAGCCAGCAGTACTGTATCATTTATGTCATTTTAGTCAATAGATTTTCTGCAACGTAAGCTTAACTTTCTGAACATTCGAGACGTGTAGTCCACTTGTCATTCCAATCTCCTTTGCATTAGCGTAGCCTCTTCTGTAGCTTGTCAACTATGTGTCTGTCGATCCCGGTTCTCTCCACTCTGCACAGGCCATACAAACGCTTCACACCGCGTGGCCGCTGCCACTCTAACCTGGTGGTCCCAGCGCGCACGACCCACGTGGAGTTCCAGGTCTCCGGCAGCCTCTGGAACTGCCGGTCTGCGGCCAACAAGGCTGAGTTCATCTCAGCCTATGCTACCCTCCAGTCCCTAGACTTCCTGGCGCTGACGGAAACATGGATTACCACAGATAACACTGCTACTCCTACTGCTCTCTCCTCGTCTGGCCACGTGTTCTCGCATACCCCTAGAGCATCGAGCCAGCGGGGTGGTGGCACTGGAATCCTCATCTCTCCCAAGTGGACATTCTCTCTTTCTCCCCTGACCCATCTGTCTATCTCCTCATTTGAATTCCATGCTGTCACAGTTACCAGCCCTTTCAAGCTTAACATCCTTATCATTTATCGCCCTACAGGTTCCCTTGGAGAGTTCATCAATGAGCTTGACGCCTTGATAAGTTCCTTTCCTGAGGATGGCTCACCTCTCACAGTTCTGGGTGACTTTAACCTCCCCACGTCTACCTTCGACTCATTCCTCTCTGCCTCCTTCTTTCCACTCCTCTCCTCTTTTGACCTCACCCTCTCACCTTCCCCCCTACTCACAAGGCAGGCAATACGCTTGACCTCATCTTTACTAGATGCTGTTCTTCCACTAATCTCATTGCAACTCCTCTCCAAGTCTCCGACCACTACCTTGTATCCTTTTCCCTCTCGCTCTCATCAAAAACTTCTCACTCTGCCCCTACTCGGATGGTATTGCGCCGTCCCAACCTTCGCTCTCTCTCTCCTGCTACTCTCTCCTCTTCCATCCTATCATCTCTTCCCTCTGCTCAAACCTTCTCCAACCTATCTCCTGATTTTGCCTCCTCAACCCTCCTCTCCTCCCTCTCTGCATCCTTTGATTTTCTCTGTCCCCTATCCTCCAGGCCGGCTCGGTCCTCCCCTCCTGCTCCGTGGCTCGACGACTCACTGCGAGCTCACAGAACAGGGCTCCGGGCAGCCGAGCGGAAATGGAGGAAAACTAGCCTCCCTGCGGACCTCGCATCCTTTCACTCCCTCCTCTCTACATTTTCCTCTTCTGTCTCTGCTGCTAAAGCCACTTTCTACCACTCTAAATTCCAAGCATCTGCCTCTAACCCTAGGAAGCTTTTTGCTACCTTCTCCTCCCTCCTGAATCCTCCTCCCCCTCCCCCCCCCTCCTCCCTCACTGCGGATGACTTCGTCAACCATTTTGAAAAGAAGGTTGACGACATCCGATCCTCGTTTGCTAAGTCAAGCGACACCGCTGGTCCTGCTCACACTGCCCTACCCTGTGCTTTGACCTCTTTCTCCCCTCTCTCTCCAGATGAAATCTCGCGTCTTGTGACGGCCGGCCGCCCAACAACCTGCCCACTTGACCCTATCCCCTCCTCTCTTCTCCAGACCATTTCCGGAGACCTTCTCCCCTACCTCACCTCGCTCATCAACTCATCCTTGACCGCTGGCTACGTCCCTTCCGTCTTCAAGAGAGCGAGAGTTGCACCCCTTCTGAAAAAACCTACACTCGATCCCTCCGATGTCAACAACTACAGACCAGTATCCCTTCTTTATTTTCTCTCCAAAACTCTTGAACGTGCCGTCCTTGGCCAGCTCTCCTGCTATCTCTCTCAGAACGACCTTCTTGATCCTAATCAGTCAGGTTTCAAGACTGGGCATTCAACTGAGACTGCTCTTCTCTGTGTCACGGAGGCTCTCCGCACTGCTAAAGCTAACTCTCTCTCCTCTGCTCTCATCCTTCTAGACCTATCTGCTGCCTTTGATACTGTGAACCATCAGATCCTCCTCTCCACTCTCTCCGAGCTGGGCATCTCCGGCGCGGCCCACGCTTGGATTGCGTCCTACCTGACAGGTCGCTCCTACCAGGTGGCGTGGCGAGAAGCTGTCTCCGCACCACGTGCTCTCACCACTGGTGTCCCCCAGGGCTCTGTTCTAGGCCCTCTCCTATTCTCGCTATACACCAAGTCACTTGGCTCTGTCATATCCTCACACGGTCTCTCCTATCATTGCTATGCAGACGACACACAATTAATCTTCTCCTTTCCCCCTTCTGACAACCAGGTGGCGAATCGCATCTCTGCATGTCTGGCAGACATATCAGTGTGGATGACGGATCACCACCTCAAGCTGAACCTCGGCAAGATGGAGCTGCTCTTCCTCCCGGGGAAGGACTGCCCGTTCCATGATCTCGCCATCACGGTTGACAACTCCCTTGTGTCCTCCTCCCAGAGTGCTAAGAACCTTGGCGTGATCCTGGACAAACCCCTGTCGTTCTCCACTAACATCAAGGCGGTGACCCGATCCTGTAGGTTCATGCTCTACAACATTCGCAGAGTACGACCCTGCCTCACACAGGAAGCGGCGCAGGTCCTAATCCAGGCACTTGTCATCTCCCGTCTGGATTACTGCAACTCGCTGTTGGCTGGGCTCCCTGCCTGTGCCATCAAACCCCTACAACTCATCCAGAACGCCGCAGCCCGTCTGGTGTTCAACCTTCCCAAGTTCTCTCACGTCACCCCGCTCCTCCGCTCTCTCCACTGGCTTCCAGTTGAAGCTCGCATCTGCTACAAGACCATGGTGCTTGCCTACGGAGCTGTGAGGGGAACGGCACTTCCGTACCTTCAGGCTCTGATCAGGCCCTACACCCAAACAAGGGCACTGCGTTCATCCACCTCTGGCCTGCTCGCCTCCCTACCTCTGAGGAAGCACAGTTCCCGCTCAGCCCAGTCAAAACTGTTCGCCGCTCTGGCACCCCAATGGTGGAACAATCTCCCTCACGATGCCAGGACAGCGGAGTCAATCACCACCTTCCGGAGACACCTGAAACCCCACCTCTTTAAGGAATACCTGGGATAGGATAAAGTAATCCTTCTAACCCCCCCCCCCCCCCCCCTTTAAAGGATTTAGATGCACTATTGTAAAGTGTTTGTTCTACTGGATATTATAGGTGAATGCACCAATTTGTAAGTCGCTCTGGATAAGAGCGTCTGCTAAATGACTTAAATGTAAATGTACATGTAACACTTTGCTATGACAGTAGATGGTAACACTTTGCTATGACAGTAGATGGTAACACTTTGCTATGACAGTAGATGGTAACACTTTGCTATGACAGTACATGGTAACACTTTGCTATGACAGTAGATGGTAACACTTTGCTATGACAGTAGATGGTAACACTTTGCTTTGATAGGCCCCTACATATGAGTAGTAGACTAGTACATCTGCTGGTCATTTGTTGATAGTTTGATCACGTCTGGAATTATCCAAATAAAGTTAGACAGACCGTAATGTAGGCAGAAACTTGAGAGCAATACTTATCACCATGCCAACTAGCCAGACAAACATTATCACCATGCCAACTAGCCAGACAAACATTATCACCATGCCAACTAGCCTGCCAAACATTATCACCATGCCAACTAGCCATTTTACTTCATGCACATAATTCATCACAAGGAAATGAACAGCTCATTAACAAGCAAATCAGGCATAAATATTAAACACAAATCATTCTGCCCAGTTGTTCTGAGTTCCTTTTCTCCAAAACATTTGGAGTTCACACAAATACTGTCTCTGACAAAACAGAGAGATGAGATATTTATGTTATTTCAAATGGGACACACACACACACACACACACACACAGACACAGACACAGACACACACACACAGACACACACACAGACACACACACACAGACACACACACACACACACACACACACACATTCACTCGGCTAGCTTTTGGTCTGTAGTATGGTTGACCAGTGAGGTTTAGTAACAGGGATTTACTATAGCAGGGAAATTAGTAACAGTGTTTTACTATAGCAGTGGGGTTTAGTAACAGTGTATGTACAAACAGGACCTTATTTCTATCAAACCATGGCCTGGACACACACACGGTGTCTCTCTCAGTGAGAGCTGAGATTATGAACTTGGACGTAAAAGACAAAGATCTCTCTGAGTGAGAACCAGGATAGTGAGGACAGACGCTGGGAGACGAGATCAAAGTACAGGGATCAAACTGAGGAACAGACAGATAGAAGGGAGGCAATCAATAAAGTGAAGGAGTCCAGGTGAGTCCAACGATGCGCTGATGCGCGTAACGATGGTGACAGGTGTGCGTAATGATGAGCAACAAGGCGAACTCGAGCGCCAAGGAGGGAGAGCAGGCGTGACAGGGACGATGAATTCTGACGTTAGAAGGTCTAGTTTCAACTGACTTCCTTTTCTTTGAGGCACTCCAGCCTGGCCTCAGATCCATATGATACATACTATACATTTTAGTGACCACCTCCCAGACATAGGATACATACTAATGGCCTAGTTACTTTAGACAGAAACGAAAGTGGGGAGGTTGGTCGCGGAGAATGGATGGGCGTAATCTAACCCTTCCCGTAACCCTTCTTCTAAATTCACCCGAATTCACCTAACCTGCTTCTCCCCATAATTCTCCTTTGTTGTTAGAACACAATAAGCAACCTGGTTTCAGAGAAATATGTATAACACTATACTATCCAATTAGTTTGCTATTGTACGACTGGGTAAGATGTATGATACTATTAGTCCACTAATTTGTATCATATTGTATGACTGCTATTACATTCATAATGTAACCTAACCTAACGTAATATATCATTCTAAATGGAGGAATCAGATTTACGTACCAAATCCTACGAATTGCCCTGAGACCAGGTTGTGCAGTCATATATGAGAAGGAAAAGTTATTTGTAACTTAGACAGACACTCTCACACACACACACACGCACGCACGCACGCACGCACGCACACACACACACACACCATTACTACTATAATGCAGAGGGAACTCTGGGTAATTTATGCTTGGCCAAGTTGGCCACAGTGGATATTATCAGGGGACAGTCTGTTGCAACAGAGAAGCTGGAAAACAGATCTGGTACAGTATTACTATGACATGGGTTTTCTTATTAGGATACATGATGGAAGGAATGAAAGAGAGAGGGGGGAGAGAGACAGAGAGAGTGCAAGTGAAAGAAAGAGAGAAAGAGAAAGAGAGAGATAGCAAGGAAGGAAGGAAGGAAGGAAGGAAGGAAGGAAGGAAGGAAGGAAGGAAGGAAGGAAGGAAGGAAGGAAGGAAGGAAGGAAGGAAGGAAGGAAGGAAGGAAGGAAGGAAGGAAGGAAGGAAGGAAGGAAGGAAGGAAGGAAGGAAGGAAGGAAGGAAGGAAGGAAGGAAGGTGCACCAACATGGATTAACTCAAACTGGGTTAAATCAAGTTTTATCTATTCATCTTGTTGCACCAAACCCTAGTTAAATTAAATCCTTCCTATAATCTAAGTTTAGCTTTCACTTTAAAACTACATACATTTTAAGCCTGTTGCTCAATAAAAAAAAAGTAACATAAACTTAGATTGGAGATGAATTCTAAACTGCCACTTGATGTGGTTTCACTGATAAAATAGCAGCACATCTACTGTGGAGAGATCAGAACAACAGAGTTCCTCAGAGAATAATTAGAGACAGGTTGAATCCTGTTGAGTTTTATGATAATGATGAGTTTTCGTGGAGATACCGCTTCCCCAAGGAGTCTGTAACGCAACTGGAAAGAAAGGCTGGAGCAACCATTAAGCCTGGGAGTGATAGGATCGAGGCTGTACCCCCCCACTACTTCAGCTCCTGGTGGCCCTACACTTCTACGCAACTGGATGTTTCCAGATGGTGGATGGGGACATTTTTGGACTCCACAAGTCAACCGTCTGCAGGATTGTAGTCAGAGTGACCAGTACAATTGTCAGTCTGAAGAATCAATACATAAGGTTCAAGCCTACAGAGGAAAACAAGCAGCTGGATTTTACAGGACAGCTAGATTCCCAGGTGTACTAGGGACAATAGACTGTTCACACATTCCTATTCCCAACCCTGGTGGCGTTGAATGGAGAAATGTTCCATAATCAGAAAGCTTACAGCTCCATCAACGTCTTAGCTAGATGGCCAGGATCCACTCATGACAGCAGAATCTCTGACAATAGTCGTCTGTGTGGAATTCTGGAAAGAGGGGGGGGCATATGAAGGCCACCTACTAGGTGACAACGGATATGTATTTCGTGGGTATCTAATAACTCCGCTTTTAAACCTCCCGAGACACCTGAAGAGAGAGAATACAACATCTCTCAAATCCTGGCAAGAGGTCTCATAGTGAGTTTTTTTGTGGTGTGGAGAGAAAAAGATGAATCCCGTACCTACAGAAGGGTCTCCGGAATGAAGACGGACACTACACTGACAATCATTATTGCAGTGGAAGGTTCTGTATAACTTTGTCAAGAGACAAGGAGACGACCTACCTGAGGAGGACCTACCTGAGGAGAATGTAGAAGATGACCTGGTGCAACCTGATGCCATTGCAAATGGGAATGTTGTGAGGAGAACATTGATTAAGAACCATTTTGTAGCCTAACGTATGTATAATGTAACATTGGTAATACGTAAAAATCAATATTATATTTTGATAGCCTAATTAGGAATTGCAATTGTCTATCTGTATTAAAATGCATTATTAAGACTTGTTATTCTCAATACCATACAGGATGGAACTGGAAGCACCAGAACACAAGAGTGCGGACAAGACTGGAGGACACCAAATTGCTTGGGAAAGCATTGTTTTAATAAATCATTGTTTTAATAAATAATTGTTTTAATAAATAGTTGTTTTAATAAATAATTGTTTAAAAAAATAATTGTTTAAATAAAAAAGATCAGCATTCTTGTTTCCCCGGAGGACTTTCCGTTTCAGAATTTGTAGTAGCTCTTTTTGTAAATTCAGGACCTCAATCTGCAGTAGATTTAATTGAAATTGAATTGGGGCTTATGGTAAGAACGATGACGTTATGCAACATGCTGTAACGGGACTATTGTAGTGAAGTAGCATTAATGTTAGTTTCACCATGCGTTATAGTCATTGATGTTTACCAGTTATTTATGCTTCGGAAGTATTGGTGGGTCGAGTTGTCCATTGTCATCATAGGGGGTAAGGAGAGGGGCAAACTGCTGGGTAATCATCTCACATATCTTCTGGGAGAGAGAATCAATTCCCTTGGATGGAGGCCACCCTCATGTCTGAAATAGCCCCCGCCTCTCCTCCTCCGCATCCTTTTTGGCTTTCGCTTTTAAGTTTTCCCAGCAGCCTTCATCTGATTTGTGTCTCTCTTCTCTTTAATGTGTCGATCCATTAAATATCTCTTATAAACTGGCCCATGTGTCTTCCTTCTTTTTGACACTCATGTTGTATGTCTTTTTATTCTCCAGTAAGTTACTAAATTACTCCGTCAGCACCGACAAAAGTTTGTTTTGTTTTTCATAAAAGAAGAGAAATTTGAACATCTTTGACGTGCCACGATCAGGTGGCTAGCGGACAAATAATAAATGGCTAAATGACGTAATGACAATAATAAGTTATGCTACGCTAGCTAGCTTGGTTTATAAACTAGCCTTTCATGAAGGAGTTAAAGCCATGTTTCATTGTTATTATGTTTATCAAGGAACAGCAACTTTGTTGCCTCAGTTGTCCAGTAGGCTAGCTACTTTAGTTTCAACTCACGAGATACCTCATACAGTGTCACGACGGTTGAAAGGAGAGGACCAAGGTGCAGCGTGGTGAGCGTACATATTATTTTTATTAGAAACGACGCCGAACAAAACAATAAACACTACCCAACAAACCGTGAAGTTAAAGGCTATGAGCCATAAACAAAGTCAACTTCCCACAACACAAGGAGGGAAAAAGGGCTACCTAAGTATGGTTCCCAATCAGAGACAACAATAGACAGCTGTCCCTGATTGAGAACCATACCCGGCCAAAACATAGAAAATAAAGAACATAGAAAAAGGAACATAGAATGCCCACCCTAGTCACACCCTGGCCTACCCAAAATAGAGAATAAAAAACCTCTCTATGGCCAGGGCGTGACATACAGTCCATCTAAAAATTACTCACATCCCTTCCCCTTTTACACATTCTGTTAAGTTACAGTCTTATTCTAAAATGTATTAAAAACAATTTTAAATCCTCATCAATCTACACACAATAACCCATAATGGGGGGTATTGTGTGTATGTTGATGAAGGGGAAAAATGATTTCATCCATTTTCCGAATAAGGCTGTAAAAAAAATCACCGTAGAAAGAGTGAATGCACTGTAACATGTCAGTAATCATAGTTTAAAACTGTTTAATCCTATATTTATTTATCCAGATTCAAAATAAAGTGGTGCAACACGTCTCTGATTTACAAAACCTCTAGATTAATTTAAACCATGTTGAAAAAAACAGTGTCTAAGACCACAGCCAAGGATTTCAGTGAATCATCACCAATGGTAATCAATCTTTTCAGTCTATGAGTGGCTGGGGAGAATCTGTATCCAAGATTGCGTGTGTGTGTGTATGTGTGTGTGTGTAACAGTGCTTGCATGTGTGTGTGTGTGTGTGTGCACGTTTGTGTGTATGCGTGTGTATGTGTGTGTGTCTGTGTGTACCTGCACCTGTGTGAACAAACCCTTCCAAACTGTCCAAGTTTCCCCTACAGTGAGGTCCTGTCATTCTGTCTGAAGGAGGTAAAAAACACTGTTGACTACAATTTACACCCCTCTGGAGAGACAGCCACCTTAACATGCCCTACCTCAATTACATTCACCAACTGGAATAAGTCGCTCTCTCTCTCTCTCTCTTTCTCTCTTTCTCTCTCTTCCTCCCAACTCTCCCTCCCTCTCTCTTCCTCCCCTCCCTCTTTCTTTTACTCCCCTCTCTCCATTTCTCTCTCTCTCTCTTCCTCCCCTCTCTCCATCTCTCTCTCTTTTCCTCCCCTCTCTCTCTTTCTCTTTCTCTCACTCTCTTCCTCCCCCTCTCTCTCTCTTCCTCTCTCTCTTTTCCCTACATAGTGCACTACTTTTAACCAGAGGTGCCCTATTCCCTACATTGTGCACTACTTTTGACCAGGGCCCATAGAGAATAGTGTGCCATTTGGTACTCAGATGGTCCGGTAACATGTTCCGATAGCGTGTTCTGATAACAGGACAATGGTTGTTGTGCAGAAGGTGAAGATAACGCTCCATTCGGGACAGATGCATTTACATCTGATCTATGCATACACACACACACACTGTATGTAATTAGACACACATGCATTCATACATACAACAGACACACATGCAATTACACACAAGCGCATGCACAAATGCACACACGCAGACAAACACACACACACTGGCCCTATACTCTGCATATACATACAGAGTATTCAGACCCCGTGACTTTTTCCACATTTTGTTACGTTAAAGCCTTATTCTAAAATGGATTAAATACATGTTTTCCCTCAATTTACATACAATATCCCATAAGGACAAAGAGAAAAGAGGTTCAGAAAATGTAGCAAATATTAGTTTTTTTCAATTGTTTAAGCACAATTTTGAAAACAGGGCCCGGTTTGTCAAAACACTACACACAATTAGCACAACCCTACACCAAAGTAGCACAGCACTTCAGATCATTTGCAAAATGGAAAACTTGTCAAAACTATACACAACTTCATAAAAACTATATTTTGTTACCAAACAAAACACACATTTCATATGACTTCAGTCTTTTTGAACCAGTTACACACTGCTGTTGCTAACCTAAAACACTTTTAGCAAGTCTAACTGTCAGTGATTAGAGTACAGTAAATGAAGTACACAGAGAAAGTGCAACTATACAACCACTACACAAGACCAATGCTGCAGACTGAGGAAAATATCATTTATTTCTCTCCCATATACCCACATCAGTCAACATGTCAACATGGAGAATCACAACAAAACATGTCCCAGTTTTCATGCTACTACAGTAGTGTGCATAACACTGTTAGCTCAGCAAACAGACAAACGTAAAATACTGTATCCAGGACAGGTTACAATTACAGTAAATAACAAAAAACATAAAAAATTATCAGAAAAAACTGACAATATTGTGCAGAATATACTACAGTAAACATCCTATACATTATCTCTTCGCCTAGCTGGATCTGGCCAGAGAATTTCATCAACATCACAAGCAATATCCTCATTAGCAAGACAACGCGGGAAGAACCGTCTCGAATGTCGAATCCATCCTTGCACAGCTGCGGCGTGGACTTGGTCACAGGCGTCCTCCATGGCCTGAATGAGGGGTACGTGAGCCTGGGGCTGGAGATCGTAAACCTTCCACCGCCATGCAGAGAAAAACTCTTCCATAGGGTTTAGAAACGGAGAGTATGGTGGAAGGTATAGTACTGTCAACTGTGGATGGTGTTGAAACCAGTTCTGGACCAAAGCAGAGCGCTGGAATGACACATTGTCCCAGATGACAGTGTATTGCATCTGGTGCATTTCATTACCTGCTGTGACGATGTGGTGCAATCGGTCCTAAAATGTAAGGGCCCATTTTGGCATGACGGAGGATAACCCCATGCCGTGAAATGGCAGCGCAAAGGGGGATGTTACCCCCATGTTGCCCTGGGACATTGATTATAGCCCTGTGGCCAATGATATTTCTGCCTCTCCTTCTTGCTTTTGTGAGGTTGAACCCTGCCTCATCAATATCTATGAATTCATGCAGGATTTCCTCAGCATCCATCTGCAAAACTCCCTGAAATACAGTGAAAGACAAGATTGTGTAGTTCAGGATAGGTCTAGTATACAGTCAATGTAAAAAAGTCATGTGTGCAGTATGCAACATCACAGTGCTAAAGTGAACAATACAAACCTCCACATACTCATGCCGCAGCCGTTTGACCCTCTCTGAATTCTGCTCAAAAGGCACTCGATAAAGTTGTTTCATTTGAACCTGATGTCTTTTCAGGATGCGTGCCAGTGTTGACTGAGAGACCTAATGGACATTATTGAAAATGGCATGGTCACCGATAATGTTGGCTTGTAGTTCTCTGAGCCTGATAGCATTATTGGCCAAAACCATGTTTATTATCTCTCTCTCTCTTGTTCTTGCGTGAATATGGGCCCCCTTCCTCCTTGTCGTTCCCAACCCTCAATCCTATGTAGAGAAAAATACATGCAACTTACTGTACAATGTCACAGGAAGGGGTATCACAAGTGCTGATATGGTGCATACAATAAGCGGCTGATTACTGTAACTGTAGACAGATCTTTTACCTGTTTCCCTGTCGAAAAGTCCTTATGACAGATGCCACTGTATATCTGCTAAGATTTGGCTGAACTCTCAGTCCAGCCTCCCTCAGCGTCAATCCATGGTTCACAACATGGTCCACTAGTGTTGCACGAATGTCATTTGATAAGTTTGGTCCTCTTCTTCTTGGTGCACGTTCTCCTCCTGCTTCAGGTCTTCCTCTACCTCTACCTCTGCCTCTGCCTCCGCCTCCGCCTCCGCCTCCGCCTCCGCCTCCGCCTCCGCCTCCGCCTCCGCCTCCGCCTCCGCCTCCGCCTCTGCCTCTGCCTCTGCCTCTGCCTCTGCCTCTGCCTCCGCCTCTGCCTCTACCTCCTTCTCCTCCTCTGTGTACTCCTCCTCTCACCCTCACTCTTCTTCTGACTCCTTCCATTTTGGTTGAAGGCAGGTGAACCTACCTGCTGCATTTTTATAGTGCTTAAACCTGATTGGTGTGTCTACAATTTAGCAATCATGTGTTTGTGCACCTGATGGCTGTGTTTAACAGATTGGCTCATAGGTGTGGTAATTTGACAGTCAGTGCTTTGGAATTGCAAGGAAGTGACATCATGATATACTTCTGTGTCTGATGTATACAAGTGTGTTTAGTGTTTTGCAAATCACTGTGTGTAATGTTTTGCAAATAGTATGAAGCTGACAATGTGCTTACAGTTGTGCAAATCTAGCCTTGTGTTTTGCTCCTTGAGTGTAAGGTTTTGCTAATTGTGGGAAAAGTTACATTTTAGTGTGTAAGCAATCGTAAAAAACTGTACAACTTAAAAACAGAAATACCTTATTGACATAAGTATGCAAAGCTGTAATCAAGGCAAAGGGTGGCTACTTTGAAGAATCTCAAAAAGAAAATATTTTTTAATTTGTTTAACACTTTTTTGGTTACTACCTGATTCCATATGTGCTATTTCACAGTTTTGATGACTTCATTATTATTCTACAATGTAAAAATAAAATAAAAACCATGAATGAGTAGGTGTGTCCAAACTTTTGACTGGTACTGTACACCCGAAAGTCATCCTGAATCTAAGAGGAGCCCCAAATCCTTCCCATTGCCTAATCTCCCGATACCACTCCGCAAGCAATTACCTATAATTCCTAGTTTGCTGTAGAGAGATCACAGCATCTTCAAACAATGGAACACATTCTTTTCTACTGAGGGGAGCATAGTCTGAGCAACTTTTCCTGTGTGCCTGTGGGTGAATGTGTGTGTATGTGTGTGTGTCAACCGACCTCTGTCAACCGACCTCTGTCAAGGAACAAAAAAGATTCTCAGCAGTGAAACTCAACACTAATGCCGAACACATTGAAAACCAACACAAACACCCTAACGCTGAATACCAGACTTGGGATAACTTTAGTTTAACTGCTTTGTGTAGGTATACTTTTTAAAACATTTGAATATCTCAGAAAGCAACTACTTAAAAAAAATAATAATTGAACGATTTGAATACCGATCTCAGGAAGTGTCTACTTTTCAGAAACGATTGGACTGTCTGCCTTCAGCCAATGGCAGGGATGTAACTGCATGTTGAAGATAGAAATGCAATGAATAGTTAAACAATCTCCTATATTATTCTATATGACAAATATTTGATCTAAATCAAAATCAAATCAAATCAAATTTATTTATATAGCCCTTCGTACATCAGCTGAAATCTCAAAGTGCTGTACAGAAACCCAGCCTAAAACCCCAAACAGCAAGCAATGCATGTGAAAGAAGCACGGTGGCTGGGAAAAACTCCCTAGGAAAAACTCCTGAGAAAGGCCAAAAACCTAGGAAGAAACCTAGAGAGGAACCAGGCTATGAGGGGTGGCCAGTCCTCTTCTGGCTGTGCCGGGTGGATATTATAACAGAACATGGTCAAGATGTTAAAATGTTCGTAAATGACCAGCATGGTCAAATAATAATAATCATAGTAATTGTCGAGGGTGCAACAAGCACGTCCGGTGAACAGGTCAGGGTTCCGTAGCCGCAGGCAGAACAGTTGAAACTGGAGCAGCAGCATGGCCAGGTGGACTGGGGACAGCAAGGAGTCATCATGCCAGGTAGTCCTGAGGCATGGTCCTAGGGCTCAGGTCCTCCGAGAGAAAGAAAGAAAGAGAGAAAGAGAGAATTAGAGAGAGCATATTTACATTCACACAGGACACCGGATAAGACAAGAGAATACTCCAGATGTAACAGACTGACCCTAGCCCCCCGACACATAAACTACTGCAGCATAAATACTGGAGGCTGAGACAGGAGGGATCAGAAGACACTGTGGCCCCATCCGATGATACCCCCGGACAGGGCCAAACAGGCAGGATATAACCCCACCCACTTTGCCAAAGCACAGCCCCCACACCACTAGAGGGATATCTACAACCACCAACTTACCGTCCGAAGACAAGGCCGAGTATAGCCCACAAAGATGTCCGTCACGGCACAACCCAAGGGGGGGGCACCAACCCAGACAGGAAGACCACGTCAGTGGCTCAACCTACTCAAGTGACGCACCCCTCCCATGGACGGCATGGAAGAACACCAGTAAGTCAGTGACTCAGCCCCTGTAAAAGGGTTAGAGGCAGAGAATCCCAGTGGGAAGAGGGGAACCGACAAGGCAGAGACAGCAAGGGCGGTTCGTTGCTCCAGCCTTTCCGTTCACCTTCACACTCCTGGGCCAGACTATACTTAATCATAGGACCTACTGAAGAGATAAGTCTTCAGTAAAGACTTAAAGGTTGAGACTGAGTCTGCGTCTCTCACATGGGTAGGCAGACCATTCCATAAAAATGGAGCTCTATAGGAGAAAGCCCTACCTCCAGCCGTTTGCTTAGAAATTCTAGGGACAATTAGGAGGCCTGCGTCTTGTGACCGTAGCGTACGTGTAGGTATGTACGGCAGGACCAAATCAGAAAGATAGGTAGGAGCAAGCCCATGTAATGCTTTGTAGGTTAGCAGTAAAACCTTGAAATCAGCCCTTGCCTTAACAGGAAGCCAGTGTAGGGAGGCTAGCACTGGAGTAATATGATCAAATTTTTTGGTTCTAGTCAGGATTCTAGCAGCCGTATTTAGCACTAACTGAAGTTTGTTTAGTGCTTTATCCGGGTAGCCGGAAAGTAGAGCATTGCAGTAGTCGAGCCTAGAAGTAACAAAAGCATGGATTAATTTTTCTGCGTCATTTTTGGACAGAAAGTTTCTGATTTTTGCAATGTTACGTAAATGGAAAAAAGCTGTCCTTGAAGCAGTCTTGATATGTTCTTCAAAAGAGAGATCAGGGTCCAGAGTAACGCCGAGGTCCTTCACAGTTTTATTTGAGACGACTGTACAACCATCCAGATTAATTGTCAGATTCAACAGAAGATCTCTTTGTTTCTTGGGACCTAGGACAAGCATCTCTGTTTTGTCCGAGTTTAAAAGTAGAAAATTTGCAGCCATCCACTTCCTTATGTCTGAAACACAGGCTTCTAGCGAGGGCAATTTTGGGGCTTCACCATGTTTCATTGAAATGTACAGCTGTGTGTCGTCCGCATAGCAGTGAAATTTAACATTATGTTTTCGAATGACATCCCCAAGAGGTAAAATATATAGTGAAAACAATAGCGGTCCTAGAACGGAACCTTGAGGAACACCGAAATTTACAATTGATTTGTCAGAGGACGAACCATTCACAGAGACAAACTGATATCTTTCCGACAGATAAGATCTAAACCAGGCCAGAACTTGTCCATGTAGACCAATTTGGGTTTCCAGTCTCTCCAAAAGAATGTGGTGATCGATGGTATCAAAAGCGGCATTAAGATCTAGGAGCATGAGGACAGATGCAGAGCATCGGTCTGACGTCATTAAAAGGTCATTTACCACCTTCACAAGTGCAGTCTCAGTGCTATGATGGGGTCTAAAACCAGACTGAAGCGTTTCGTATACATTGTTTGTCTTCAGGAAGGCAGTGAGTTGCTGCGCAACAACTTTTTCTAAAATTTTTGAGAGGAATGGAAGATTCGATATAAGCCGATAGTTTTTTATAATTTCTGGGTCAAAATTCGGCTTTTTCAAGAGAGGCTTTATTACTGCCACTTTTAGTGAGCTTGGTACACATCCGGTGGATAGAGAGCCGTTTATTATGTTCAACATAGGAGGGCCAAGCACAGGAAGCAGCTCTTTCAGTAGTTTAGTTGGAATAGGGTCCAGTATGCAGCTTGAGGGTTTGGAGGCCATGATTATTTTCATCATTATGTCAAGAGATATAGTACTAAAACACTTTAGTATCTCCCTTGATCCTAGGTCCTGGCAGAGTTGTGCAGACTCAGGACAATGGAGCCCTGGAGGAATACCCAGATTTAAAGAGGAGTCCGTAATTTGCTTTCTAATGATCATGATCTTTTCCTTAAAGAAGTTCATAAATTTATTACTGCTGAAGTGAAAGCCATCCTCCATTTGCGAATGCTGCTTTTTAGTTAGCTTTGCGACAGTGTCAAAAAGAAATTTCGGATTGTTCTTATTTTCCTCAATTAAGTTGGAAAAATAGGATGATCGTGCAGCAGTGAGGGCTCTTCGATACTGCACGGTACTGTCTTTCCAAGCTAGTCGGAAGACTTCCAGTTAGTGTGGCGCCATTTCCGTTCCAATTTTCTGGAAGCTTGCTTCAGAGCTCGTGTATTTTCTGTATACCAGGGAGCTAGTTTCTTATGACAGATGTTTTTAATTTTTAGGGGTGCAACTGCATCTAGGGTATTGCGCAAGGTTGAATTGAGTTCCTCGGTTAGGTGGTTAACTGATTCTTGTCCTCTGACGTCCTTGGGTAGGCAGAGGGAGTCTGGAAGGGCATCAAGGAATCTTTGGGTTGTCTGAGAATTTATAGCACGACTTTTAATCTTCCTTGGTTGGGGTCTGAGCAGATTATTTGTTGCAATTGTAAACGCAATAAAATGGTGGTCCGATAATCCAGGATTATGAGGAAAAACATTAAGATCCACAGCATTTATTCCATGGGACAAAACTAGGTCCAGAGTATGACTGTGGCAGTGAGTAGGTCCAGAGACATGTTGGACAAAACCCACTGAGTCGATGATGGCTCCGAAAGCCTTTTGGAGTGGGTCTGTGGACTTTTCCATGTGAATGTTAAAGTCACCAAAAATTAGAATATTATCTGCTATGACTACAAGATCCGATAGGAATTCAGGGAACTCAGTAAGGAACACTGCATATGGCCCAGGAGGCCTGTAAACAGTAGCTATAAAAAGTGATTGAGTAGGCTGCATAGATTTCATGACTAGAAGCTCAAAAGACGAAAACGTCATTGTTTTTTTTTTGTAAATTGAAATTTGCTATTGTAAATGTTAGCAACACCTCCGCCTTTTCCGGATGCACGGGGGGTATGGTCACTAGTGTAACCAGGGGGTGAGGCCTCATTTAACACAGTAAATTCATCAGGCTTAAGCCATGTTTCAGTCAGGCCAATCACATCAAGATTATGATCAGTGATTAGTTCATTGACTATAACTGCCTTGGAAGTGAGGGATCTAACATTAAGTAACCCAATTTTGAGATGTGAAGTATCACAATCTCTTTCAATAATGGCAGGAATGGAGGAGGTCTTTATACTAGTAAGATTACTGAAGCGAACACCGCCATTTTTAATTTTGCCCAACCTAGATCGAGGCACAGACACGGTCTCAATGGGGAAAGCTGAGCTGACTATGCTAACTGTGCTAGTGGCAGACTCCACTAAGCTGGCAGGCTGGCTAACAGCCTGTTGCCTGGCCTGCACCCTATTTCATTGTGGAGCTAGAGGAGTTAGAGCCCTGTCTATGTTCGTAGATAAGATGAGAGCACCCCTCCAGCTAGGATGGAGTCCGTCACTCCTCAGCGGGCCAGGCTTGGTCCTGTTTGTGGGTGAATCCCAGAAAGAGGGCCAGTTATCTACAAATTCTATCTTTTGGGAGGGGCAGAAAACAGTTTTCATCCAGCGATTGAGTTGTGAGACTCTGCTGTAGAGCTCATCACTCCCCCTAACTGGGAGGGGGCCAGAGACAATTAATCGATGCAGACACATCTTTCTAGCTGATTTACATGCTGAAGCTATGTTGCGCTTGGTGACCTCTGACTGTTTCATCCTAACATCGTTGGTGCCGACGTGGATAACAATATCTCTATACTCTCTACACTCGCCAGTTTTAGCTTTAGCCAGCACCGTCTTTAGATTAGCCTTAACGTCGGTAGCCCTGCCCCCTGGTAAACAGTGTATGATCGCTGGATGATTAGTTTTAAGTCTAATACTGCGGGTAATGGAGTCGCCAATGACTAGGGTTTTCAATTTGTCAGAGCTAATGGTGGGAGCCGTCGGCGTCTCAGACCCCACAACGGGAGGAGCAGAGACCAGAGAAGTCTCGGCCTCCGACTCCGACTCGCTTAACGGGGAGAACCGGTTGAAAGTTTCTGTCGGCTGAATAAGCGACACCGGTTGAGCATTCCTACAGCGTTTCCCTCCAGACGCCATGAGAAAGATGTCCGGCTGCGGGGACCGTGCGAGGGGGTTTATACTAACGTTACTATCTGTACTTGCTGGTGGCACAGACGCTGTTTCATCCTTTCCTACACTGAAATGACCCTTGCCTAACGATTGCGTCTGAAGCTGGGCTTGCAGCACAGCTATCCTTGCCGTAAGGCGATCGTTCTCCTGTATATTATGAGTACAACGACTGCAATTAGAAGGCATCATGTTAATGTTACTTAGCTTCGGCTGTTTGAAGTCCTGACGAACCATGTCCAGATAAAACCTCCGGGGTAGGAAAGTTGAATGAAAAAAAAAGTTGAGTGAGGGAAAAAGTAAAAATATACGGTAATGAAAAAGTAAAAACCGTCAGGTAGCAAAGTAAAAACGGCAACAAAAACGCACAGCAGCGTAAACAAGTCTGCAAGTTGTGACCGGAAACAGGAAACTGTCAATGCAAGTACAACTAGCCAAATACAGTTCTATCTGAACAATCTAGAAATGTCAATTTTCCTGAACGTCCATTGCCTCACAGGCTGACTACAATGCTCACGTCGCATGCGCGAGCCTTGCAAAATTAATTTAGAAATCTATGCTATTCAATTATTGCACCCACACTGCTCGTGCGCACCAACGAGCGTCTGCGTTGCCAAGGGCTAAAATAGAAGTCAGTTCTATTTCTGATGCAGATCGCGCTGCAAGTCCTGCCTCTCCCATCTCCTCATTGGTTTATAGAAGCAGGTACCCACGTGCCATCTCCTCATTGGTTATACCCACGTGGGTGACTGAAGACAAACAAGGTCAGTTGCGGTAATGCACCTAATTTATGAAAGTTGCCAATTGCAATATAAAGTCAAGAGAAGAAAAAGCCTGGAAGGAGGAGAGATGACTAGAAACGATTCGGTTGACTGTTTTATGTGTGGATTAATTGGCGGAGTAGAGGACCTTGTGCATTTCAGGTAAAATAACAACTCAATGTTTATATCCCAGGACAAATTAGCTAGCAACAGCAAGCTAGCTTAATAGGACAAATTAGCTAGCAAGTGCAAGCTAGCTAGCTAAATTGCCAAAAATATTTAATGCTTTTCGACCTGTCCCCAAATTAACGTAATTGGTTCAGCGTTTGTTTTGATATTTTAACCTGCGTGTCGTGATCGCGTTTGGTGTGGGGGGACAAAATACATTTATGCACGATGGTGCACGCGTGCAGCCGGTTTGGGTTCCATGTCAGGTGTACCTAATCAAGTCAAGCCAATTAACCAATGATATTTTGTAAACATCAGTATAAATAAGTTCTGATGCTCAACTACGGTATGACTCTTTTAACATGCCACAGAAACGATTGAAAGCTACAATAGTTTTTATGTACCTGAAAATACTGCAGAGAAATTCAAAGCCTTTTGCAAACATTGATAACAGCAATTTGGATGCTTAGTAAAACAACGTTTAAGTAGTGTTGTCTCTCTTGTCGTGATGCGTGTTCTGTCCTATATTTACATTTTATTTATTTATTTTTAATCCAATCCCCCGTCCCCGCAGGAGGCCTTTTGCCTTTTGGTAGGCCGACATTGTAAATAAGAATTTGTTCTTAACTGACTTGCCTAGTTAAATAAAGATTAAATAAATAAAAAATGTAAATATTCATCCTCCCTCCTTTCCCCTGTAACTTTTCCCCGTTGCTGTCACGTCCTGACCATGGTAAGCTGTTATTTTCTATGGTAGAGTAGGTCATGGCATGACAGGGGGGTTTATTCTATGTGTTCTATTTCTATGTTCTTAGGTTCTAGTTTTTGTATTTCTATGTTGGTTTGTTTGGGATGATCTCCAATTAGAGGCAGCTGGTCCTCGTTGTCTCTAATTGGAGATCATACTTAAGTAGGGGTTTTTCTTCCTGGGTTTTGTGGGTGATTATTTTTGAGTAGTGTTTGTTTCTCCTCTGCGTCATGGTTTGTTGTTTTGTCTATTCAGTTATTTGATGTATTGCATAGTTTCACAGAGTAAATAAAATGTGGAACTACACACTTGCTGCACCTTGGTCCTCTCCTTTTGACAGCCGTGACAGTTGCTGTAAATGAAAATGTGTTCTCCATCAATTTACCTGGTAAAATAAAAAATAAAATATAAAGATATTGAAAACATAACTACATTTGCACAAAAAAGCACGTTGTCTCTCAAATACTTCATTGCCGTTGTTGGTTAGCTAGCTAACAAATGTTTTGCCGTAATTAGCATTGACATGAAATCAGCCAAAACACCTCAAAACAAGACATGGTTTTTAATGAAACGAGCTGAAACGAGCCACTTACGATTCCCCACATGGCAGTTTCTTGTCATTCTTGCCATCCAGAATCACAGCAACACGCTGAATGCTGCACCATTGAAGCGCCCACATCGTTTTCATGATGTCAGATAATGTTACAGCTGTCTGTAAGAGGGAACCAAGGTGCAGCAGAGGATGTGCTCATCATTAGAATTTTAATTCTAAACAAACAAGAGAACACTACAAAATGAACAAAACGACAGCAAACAGTCCTGTTAGGCAAATACTCAAACAGAAACAATTACCCACAAAACCCAAAGGAAAAACATGCTCCTTATGTGTGACTCCCAATCAGCAGCAACGAGCTTCAGCTGTGCCTGATTGGGAGCCACACACACGGCCCAAAACAAAGAAATACCAAAACATAGAAAAAGGAACATAGAACGCCCACCCAATGTAACACCCTGGCCTAACCAAAATAAAGAACAAAAAACCCCTCTCTATGGCCAGGGCGTTACAGTACCCCCCCCCAAAGGTGCGGACTCCGGCCGCAAAACCTGACTCTGAAGGGGAGGGTCCGGGTGGGCCTTCTTACGGCGGCGGCTCAGGTGCGGGACGTGGCCTCTGCTCCACCCTTGACGTCGCCCTCTTAGGTGGCGCACCTGGCCGCGCCAAAGGTCTGGTGGGCGACGCTGACTGCGCCCGGCTGGCGGGCGGCGATGGTTGCGCCCGGCTGGCGGGCGACCCTTGTTGCGCCCGGCTGGCGGCCGGCGATGGTTGCGCCCGGCTGGCGGGCGACCCTTGTTGCGCCCGGCTGGCGGCCGGCGATGGTTGCGCCCGGCTGGCGGGCGACCCTGGCTGCGCCCGGCTGGCGGGCGACCCTGGCTGCGCCCGGCTGGCGGGCGACCCTGGCTGCTCCGACGGCACTGACCCAGGATTCACCAGGCTGGGGAGACATGACAGAGGCCTGGCCCTAGGCGTAGGCACAGGACTCACCGGGCTGGCGGGCGTCCCTGGCCACTCTGGCAGTTCAGGACAGTTGAGACCCACTGGAGGCCTAGTCCTGGGAGGTGGCACAGGACGGACCAGGATGGGGAGACCCACTGGAGGCCTAGTCCTGGGAGGTGGCACAGGATGGACCAGGATGGGGAGACCCACTGGAGGCCTGGTCCTGGGAGGTGGCACAGGATGGACCAGGATGGGGAGACCCACTGGAGGCCTGGTCCTGGGAGGTGGCACAGGATGGACCAGGATGGGGAGACCCACTGGAGGCCTGGTCCTGGGAGGTGGCACAGGATGGACCAGGATGGGGAGACCCACTGGAGGCCTGGTCCGAGGAGGAGGCACAGGATAAACCGGGCTGTGGGGGAGCACTGGAGTTCTGGTACGGACACTCTTTACCCACACTCCAGGCTGAAAGCCCACTTTGGCCCGGCACAGGCGGAGAGCAGGCATTGGGCGAACTGGACCCTCCCAGCGCTCTGGAGACACAGTGCGCAACGCCGGCGCAGGATAACCTGGACCGAGGAGGCGCACTGGAGACCAGACGCGCTGAGCTGGCACCATCCGCCCTGGCTCGATGCCTGCACTCGCATGGCACTTGCGGGGGGCTGGTATGTAGCGCACCGGGCTTTGAACGCGCACTGGGGACACCGTGCGCTCCACAGCATAACACGGTGTCCTACCAGTACCACGCTGCTTTCGGTAAGCACGGGGAGTTGGCTTAGGTCTACCACCTGACTCTGCCAATCTCCCCGTGTGCCCCCCCCCAAAAAAATTGTGGGGCTGCCTCCCGTGTCCGTTGAGCTCCCTTGCCTCGTACCAGCGCCTCTCAGCTCTCGCCGCCTCGATCTCCCACTGCGGGCGGCGATACTCCCCAGCTTGAGCCCATGGTCCTTTCCCATCCAGGATTTCCTCCCAAGTCCATGACTCCAGATAGCTTTTCTCCTGGTGCCTCTCCTTGTACTGCTCCTTCCTCTGCTGCTTGGTCCGTTGTTGGTGGGTAATTCTGTTACAGCTGTCTGTAAGAGGGAACCAAGGTGCAGCAGAGGATGTGCTCATCATTAGAATTTTAATTCTAAACAAACAAGAGAACACTACAAAATGAACAAAACGACAGCAAACAGTCCTGTTAGGCAAATACTCAAACAGAAACAATTACCCACAAAACCCAAAGGAAAAACATGCTCCTTATGTGTGACTCCCAATCAGCAGCAACGAGCTTCAGCTGTGCCTGATTGGGAGCCACACACACGGCCCAAAACAAAGAAATACCAAAACATAGAAAAAGGAACATAGAACGCCCACCCAATGTAACACCCTGGCCTAACCAAAATAAAGAACAAAAAACCCCTCTCTATGGCCAGGGCGTTACAGATAACCCATCTAAAAATCATAAGATAATTTTTTTGGGGTGATTTCGGAAATAACATATAATTGGTTTTACTTGCATTAAGTATCTAATTCAGTTCAACAAAAGCTTTCTACGGGTCAATAAAGGCAGATTGAATCTCTGACAGAGGCTGGTCAGCTGTGAGGGCAATAGCATACAACACAGTGTCATCTGAATACAGGTGAAAGTTATTATTTATTACAGATAAACCAATATTGTTAACGTAAATAATGAAAAGAACCGGACCAAGAATGGATCCCTGTGGGACACCCTTTGTCATGTCCAGATAACCTGATTTAACACCATCAGTAAATAAACAATGTGTTTTGTCCTTCAAATAATGTTCCAACCAGCTACAGCTGTAACGCCCTGGCCATAGAGAGGGGTTTTTTGTTCTTTATTTTGGTTAGGCCAGGGTGTTACATTGGGTGGGCGTTCTATGTTCTTTTTTCTATGTTTTTGTATTTCTTTGTTTTGGGCCGTGTGTGGCTCCCAATCAGGCACAGCTGAAGTTCGTTGTTGTTGATTGGGAGTCACACATAAGTGCATGTTTTTCCGTTGGGGTTTTGTGGGTAATTGTTTCTGTCATTGTGTTTCACCTGACAGGACTGTTTGGCTGTCAGGTTCTTGTTTTGTAATTGTATAGTGTTCCGTTTATGAACGGAACACTATACGGCAGTCGTTACAACAGCAACCTGATTCAGACCAATTGATGAAAGCCTCTGAATAAGTAATGTGTAATCCACAGTGTTGAAGGCTTTAGACTAGTCAATAAAAAGGGCCGCACAGTACAAAAAAAAAATTATTAAAAAAAAAAAATCCTTGAAATGAAATGAAATGTATGCATTCACTACTGTTATTCGCTCTGGATAAGAGCGTCTGCTAAATGACTAAAATGTAAAATGTAATGTAAAATGTTTCTTCCTCTTTTCCATACAAATTAATGAACATAATTTAAAACTAAAGAAGTAGCTATGCCCTGGTCTGAAACCTTAGTGGTGTACAACAAAAAAACCATGAAGAAAACATTTTGTAGTTAAAAATAATCTAAACTGAGTAAATCTGTATTTAGATTAATTCAACCAACTCTTGTAGTTTTTGGTTCTTCATAAAAAATGTTACAGCCATCAATTCAATAATTTTTTTAATACAAAAAAAAGCGCATAAATTCAAATACCTTCATATATTAACATCCACACCCACACACACACACACATATCACTCCACCGGTCAGCCAAACTTGAATAAGGTGGCATACACTAGATTTACGGTAAACATGCAAAAACATCAAGCCAGTCTGGTTCTTCTCTGATATTTGACTCTGGCGGTACTTTCTTCTGACAACGTTATAACTTCAACTAGCTTTGCTTTGATAGCCTCCACAGTGTAGATTGTAGGGTTAAAGCTGATCGGTACTGTAGCCAGGGAGAATGTTTTAAACGCTAGGTTCAAACACACTCACTCACACACACACTCAGGAAAGAGCCAGAGAGAACAGGAGGATCTAGTTAAGTCAACCACCCCAGATCGAAAAACAACACATTTTATGCTTTTCGCTTCAAAGCATAGGATATTTATGTTCTTTTATTTAGCTTTTCCCAAGCTTAAAGGTTAAAGTATTTAGAGACAATTTACTTCTGGGTTAGGTTACTTTGAGACCTAACTGAACCACAACATTAACCCTTAAACCCATTAAAAACATTCAAAAATAAAATAAATGTTTTCTACAGCCATTGATCATTAGTAAGGTGGCAGGTAGCCTAGCGGTTAGCGCATTGGGCCAGTAAGCTAAAGGTTGCTGGTTTGAATGCCCGAGCAGGCAAGGTGAAAAACCTGTCGATGTGCCCATGAGCAAGGCACTTAATTGGTGCTGCAGGGGCGCCGTACTACTATGGCTTTGAGACGCCGGGTGAGGGGCCTGCAGTGCCTCGTGGACTGGGAGGGGTACGGCCCAGAGGAGAGGTGCTGGGTACTGGTGGAGGACATCTTGGACCCGTCACCGGTGAGGGATTTCCATCGCCTCCACCCGACATGACCCTGTAAAACAACACGTTTCACTGTGGATGTGACAATACAACTTCTCTATTTTATTTATAGCAAGTCAAAATGATGTTTTAAAACTCACAGCGTGTGTTGAGCATTGGGCCATTTGAGCTATAATATAATCCAACAAATATACCGTAGTAGAATAGTTCTTCTATAGTTCTTCTAATTTACTTCGTCTCTGGAAGTAAATTAGCCATTCATTGTAGCCAAGACTAAGCTCACCATACGCAATGCCAAGTGTCGGCTGGAGTGGTGTAATGCTCGCCTCCATTGGACTCTGGAGCGGTGGAAACACGTTCTCTGGAGTGATGAATCACGCTTCACCATCTGGCAGTCTGATGGACAAATCTGGGTTTGGCGGATGCCAGGAGAACGCTACCTGCCCCAATGCATAGTGCCAACTGTAAAGTTTGAGAGGAGATAGAGAGAGAGAGGCAGAGAGAGAGAGAGAGAAGAGAGAGTAGAGGAGAGATAGAGGCAGAGAGAGAGAGTGAGAGAGAGGAGAGAGAGAGTTGCTAGGCCCCTTAGTTTCAGAGAAAATAAATCTTAACGCTACAGCATACAATGACATTCTAGACGCTTCCAACTTAGTGGCAACAGTTTGGGGAAGGCCCTTTCCTGTTTCAGCATGGCAATGCCCCTGTGCACAAAGTGAGGTCCATACAGCAATGGTTTGTCGAGATCTGTGTGGAAGAACTTGACTGGCCTGCACAGAGCACTGACCTCAACCCCATCGAACAACTTTGAGATGAATTGGAACGCCGACTGCGAGCCAGGCCTAATCGCCCAACATCAGTGCCCGACCTCACTAATGCTCTAGAGGCTGAATGGAAGCAAGTCCCCGCAGCAATGTTCCAACATCTAGTGGAGAGCCTTCCCAGAAGAGTGGAGGTTGTTATAACAGCAAAGGGGGGGACCAACTCCATATTAATGCCCATGATTTTGGAATGACATGTTCAATGAGCAGGTGTCCACATACTTTTGGTAATGTACTGTATAATATTTGACTAAAACATAATCATGTATAACATTCATATACAATAATACATATTAGAGTATTATTGTATATAACTACATGTAACTGCCAGAATAAAGGAAACAATTGATTAAATGACACTAAGTATATTGAAAGCAGATGCTTCCACACAGGTGTGGTTCCTGAATTACTTAAGCAATTAACATCCCATCATGCTTAGGCTCATGTATAAAAATGCTGGTAAGGCCATTATTTTAGCTACCGTGGCTATCCCTCCATAGAATGACAATGCCCCCATTCACAGGACACGAGTGATCACTGAATGGTTTGACGAGCAGGAAAACCATATGCCGTGGCCGTCTCAGTCACCAGATCTCAACCCAATTCAACACTTATGGGAGATTCTGGAGCGCCGCCTGAGACAGCGTTTTCCCCCTGTGTTTGAGGGGTGCAAAATCCACTTGTCACGTATAGTAAATCTCACTGGATTGATTGCCTTCATTTTAACCCCTGTGACTCTTTAACACTCTAACTTGTGCCTGTCGTTTTTCTCCCGTACGACCGTGGAAATGTTTGTAATGACCTGTCGAACATAACCCCGGTAGTGTCTGAAATGGGCTCAGTGGAATACATCGTCTTTCTGTCACGTCTATCAGAACACTAAAGCTTCGTTGATGATTTCATACATCATCTCGACACTTACATCACAAGAAAGAGACAAGATCGCTGCAGCTGTAAATAGCCCATCCAATCTACCTATCTCATCCACGTATTGTTTTTATTTACTTTTTGCTCTTTTGCACACCAGTATTTCTACTTGCACATCATCATCTGCACATCTATCACTCCAGTGTTAATTGGCTAAATTGTAATTACTTCGCTACTATGGCCTATTTATTGCCTTATCTCCTCACACCTTTGCACACACTGTATATAAACTTTTTCTATTGTGTTATTGACTGTACGTTTGTTTATTCCATGTGTAACTCTGTGTTGTTGTTTATGTCGCACTGTTTTGCTTTATCTTGGCCAGGTCGGAGTTGTAAATGAGAACTTGTTTTCAACTGGCCTACGTGGTTAAATAAAGGTGAAATATTTAATTTATTTAATTGTTTATTAAGATTACTTTGTTTTAATGGTGTTCACTAAAATAAAAGCAAACTTCTGAAAATGAAAAAACCCAGGATATTATGTCTGATCTCACAAACAATGTGAAGTATCTGTAATCTAGTGCCAAGCTGCTGATATTTTTTGTTAATTAGGCAAGTCAGTTAAAAACAAATTCTTATTTACAATGATGGCCTACCGGTGGCACAGTGGGTTAACTGCCTTGTTCAGGGGCAGAATGACAGATTTTCACCTTGTCAGCTCGGGGATTTGATCTTGCAAACTTTCAGTTACAGGTCCAACTGCTCTAACCACTAGTTTACCCTGCCGCCCCACTTGACACACTTGCTGAATTATGCAACAGAATGTGACAGAGGTAATTAATGAGGGAATTTAGACAGCGTAGATCAGTGCAGGTAGGCCTAGACAGGGGTAATTAATGAGGGAGTTTAGACAGCGTAGGTCAGTGCAGGTAGGCCTAGACAGAGGTAATTAATGAGGGAGTTTAGACAGCGTAGGTCAGTGCAGGTAGGCCTAGACAGCGCAAGTCTTTGGGTGTTTGCAGCTTTATTTTTAAAGAGCTTTTTATATATTTTTAAACTGATCACCATTTCAAAATGTATGTATGAGTGACATTTTACAATAAAGTGAAAACCTGAATTCCCATAAAAATCCCTGAAATCCATTCATTATTTTTCCGTCCCAGTAAAATGTTTTATGTGCTATATTTTGTCAATATCTGACAGATTAAAAAAAAAAATAATAAAATTAAACTGGGAATATCTTCATCCATTTTCCAACTGTCGCATTAATTTGAATTGTTGCTACTTATATAATCTATGCCAAGGTGGCGGCTCGTGCTGGCCCAACGCCATATTATTTTATGTTGGTGTTTCCTTTATTTTAGCAGTTGCTTGTATCTCTTTATTATGCGTGAGAATACTTTGGAAAAGATTTCCAAAATTAAAATCACTTGAAGCTGATTTGCTGGTGTTTTTACAGTGTTTTATGTCCGTCCCCCTCGGTCGACAGATGGGGAACTCATCGTACTAAATCATCAGATATGTAGTTTACTGGAAAGACATGAGAGCCTAATGGTCAGGTGGGAGCATTTACAGTTCACACACACACACACACACACACACACACACACACACACACACACACACACACACACACACACACACACACACACCTTCAGGTGGGAGGATTTACAGTTCACACACACACACACACACACACACACACACACACACACACACACACACACACGCACACACACACACACACAGACACACACCTTCAGGTGGTAGCATTTACAGTTCACACACACACACACACACACACACACACACACACACACACACACACACACACACGCACACACACGCACACACACACAAACCTTCAGGTGGGAGGATTTGCAGTTCACACACACACACACACACACACGCACACACACACACACACACACACACAAACACACACACAAACCTTCAGGTGGGAGGATTTACCATGTAGTGTTATGGAGTGCTGGTTCCAAATAACCACATCCTCCAGCTGTTATATTCAGGGTCTGTCTAGAGGGGTCCACTTGTTATATTCAGGGTCTGTCTAGAGGGGTCCACCTGTTATATTCAGGGTCTGTCTAGAGGGGTCCATCTGTTATATTCAGGGTCTGTCTAGAGGGGTCCATCTGTTATATTCAGGGTCTGTCTAGAGGGGTCCATCTGTTATATTCAGGGTCTGTCTAGAGGGGTCCATCTGTTATATTCAGGGTCTGTCTAGAGGGGTCCAGCTGTTATATTCAGGGTCTGTCTAGAGGGGTCCACCTGTTATATTCAGGGTCTGTCTAGAGGGGTCCATCTGTTATATTCAGGGTCTGTCTAGAGGGGTCCACCTGTTATATTCAGGGTCTGTCTAGAGGGGTCCATCTGTTATATTCAGGGTCTGTCTAGAGGGGTCCACCTGTTATATTCAGGGTCTGTCTAGAGGGGTCCATCTGTTAGTCAGTAACACCAGCCAATGTGAGTAAGACCTTTTAACAGGTCAACATTCACAAGGCCGCAGGGCCAGATGGATTACCAGGACGTGTACTGCGAGCATGCGCTGACCGACTGGCAAGTGTCTTCACTGACATTTTCAACCTCTCCCTGTCTGAGTCTGTAATACCAACATGTTTTAAGCAGACCACCATAGTCCCTGTGCCCAAGAACACTAAGGTAACCTGCCTAAATGACTACCGACCCGTAGCATTGAAATGCTTTGAAAGGCTGGTCATGGCTCACATCAACACCATTATCCCAGAAACAATAGACCCACTCCAATTTGCATACCGCCCCCAACAGATCCGCAGATGATGCAACCTCTATTGCACTCCACACTGCCCTTCCCCACCTGGACAAAAGGAACACCTTTGTGAGAAGGCTATTCATTAACTACAACTCAGCGTTCAACACCATATTGCCCTCAAAGCTCACCACTAAGCTAAGGACCCTGGGACTAAACCCCTCCCTCTGCAACTGGATCCTGAACTTCCTGACGGGCCGCCCCCAGGTGGTAAGGGTAGGTAACAACACATTCGCCACGCTGATCCTCAACACGGGAGCCCCTCAGGGGTGCGTGCTCATTCCCATCATGTACTCCCTGTACACTCATGACAGCATGGCCAGGCACAAGTCCAAAACCATCATCAAGTTTGCTGATGACAAAACAGTGGTAGGCCTGATCACCGACAACAATGAGACAGCCTGTAGGGAGGAGGTCAGAGACCTGGCTGTGTGGTGCCAGAATAACAACCTCTCCCTCAACGTGATCAAGACAAAGGTGATGATTGTGGACTGCAGGAAAAGGAGGACCGAGCACGCTTCCATTCTCATCGATGGGGCTTTAGTGGAGCAGGTTGAGAGCTTCAAGTTCCTTATTGTCCACATCACCAACAAACTAACATGGTCCAAACACACCAAGACAGTCGTGAAGAGGGCACGACAAAGCCTATTCCCACTCAGGAAACTAAAAAGATTTGGCATGGGTCCTCAAAAAGATCCTCATCAGATCCTCAAAAAGTTCTACAGCTGCACCATCGAGAGCATCCTGACTGGTTGCATCACTGCCTGGTATGGTAACTGCTCAGCCTCCGACCTCAAGGCACTACAGATGGTAGTGCGAATGGCCCAGTACATCACTGGGGCCAAGCTTCCTGCCATCCAGGACCTCTATACCAGGCGGTGTCAGAGGAAGACCCTAAAAATTGCCAAAGACTCCAGCCACCCTAGTCATAGACTGTTCTCTCAGCTACCGCACGGCAAGCGGTACCGGAGCGCCAAGTCTAGGTCAAAAAGGCTTCTTAACAGCTTCTACCCCCAAGTCATAAGACTCATGAACAGCTAATCATAAGGGCTTCCCAGACCCCTCCTTTCCGCTGCTACTCTCTGTTATTATCTATACATAGTCACTTTAATAACTCTACCTACATGTACATATTACCTCAATTACCTCGACTAACCTGTGCCCCCGCACATTGACTCTGTCCCGGTACCCTCCTGTATATAGCCTCCACATTGACTCTGTCCCGGTACCCTCCTGTATATAGCCTCCACATTGACTCTGTCCCGGTACCCTCCTGTATATAGCCTCCACATTGACTCTGTACCGGTACCCCCTGTATATAGCCTCCACATTGACTCCGTACCGGTACCCCCTGTATATAGCCTCCACATTGACTCTGTACCGTAACACCCTGTATATAGCCTCCACATTGACTGTACCGTAACACTCTGTATATAGCCTCCACATTGACTCTGTACCGTAACACCCTGTATATAGCCTCCACATTGACTCTGTACCAGTACCCCCTGTATATAGCCTCCACATTGACTCTGTACCGGTACCCCCTGTATATAGCCTCCACATTGACTCTGTACCGTAACACCCTGTATATAGCCTCCACATTGAATCTGTACCGGTACCCCCTGTAAATAGCCTCCACATTGAGTCTGTACCGGTACCCCCTGTATATAGGCCCACATTGACTCTGTACCGTAACACCCTGTATATAGCCTCCACATTGAATCTGTACCGGTACCCCCCTGTATATAGCCTCCACATTGACTCTGTACCGGTACCCCCTGTATATAGCCTCCACATTGACTCTGTACCGGTACCCCCTGTATATAGCCTCCACATTGACTCTGTACCGGTACCTCCTGTATATAGCCTCCACATTGACTCTGTACCGGTACCCCCTGTATATAGCCTCCACATTGACTCTGTACCGGTACCCCCCTGTATATAGTCTCCACATTGACTCTTGTACCGTAACACCCTGTATATAGCCTCCACATTGACTCTGTACCGTAACACCCTGTATATAGCCTCCACATTGACTCTGTACCGGTACCCCCTGTATATAGCCTCACTATTGTTACTTTACTGCTGCTGTTTAATTATTTGTTACTTTATTTTCTGTTTTACTCATGTTTTTTACTTAATACTTATTTTTAAGTATTTCACGTTACACTACAGGAGGTTTATCATTTCATTTTGTTTGACCAGTAATTTGTTGTCAAACATCTTTAACTACTGAGGCACCAAGCTGTGGTCTTTTCTTTCAGTGATTCAAAGCACTTTGGCTGGCCAGGACACTTCAGTGACATTTCGAATCCAAGTTGAGATCATTTTGGGAGTCCAAAAAATATTTATTGCTGTGGAGATAAAAAAAAAAACATGATATCATTCTTATAAAACTGTTAAACGTGGATATCCTACAGCAACAGGGCAAGTAATGTGAGAGGAGACAGAGAGAGACAGAGAGAGAGAGAGAGAGAGTGGGGGGGGAAATCTTAACTCCAGAGCATACAATGACATTCTAGAAGATTCCGTGCTTCCAACTTTGTGTCAACAGTTTGGGGAAAACCCTTTCCTGTTTCAGCATGACAATGCCCCCATGCACAAAGCGAGGACCATAAAGAAATGGTTTGTCGAGATCGATGTGGAAGAACTTGACTGGCCTGCACAGAGAGGGGGAGAAAGAGAGGGAGAGAGAAGGACAGAGAAAGTCGAGAGGGAAAGAGGGAGAGAGGAGGGAGGTCAGAACAGTGCCTGCTGGGCTAGCACCATGTCACGACTTCTGCCGAACTTGTTCCCTCTCCTTGTTCGGGCGGTATTCGGCAGTCGACGTCACCGACCTTCTAGCCATCGCTGATCCATTTTTCATTTTCCATTGGTTTTGTCTTGTCTTCCTTCATACCTGGTTCCAATCCCATCAATTACATGTTGTGTATTTAACCCTCTGTTTCCCCTCATGTCCTTATCGGTGATTGTTTATTGTAAGTGTATGTGTACGTCTGTACTGGTGTGCGTCGAGTTATGTTTACCCATTGATTTTTATTTATTATGTTTTCCGGTGGGTTTTTTGTAATAAACTGCGCCGTTGGAAACACAGTCATTTCTCTCCTGCGTCTGACTTTTCTGCCGCCAGTTAAACACCCCTTACACACCATGGCATCGGGCGTGTCATATCAGGATATACCACAGTAGAAGTACTTACTGTGGGTCAAAACAGTGGACTGGAATCTTTGTCTGATCTAATGGAAACCAACCAGCTATTAAAAGGACACGTCATTCTAACAGCAACGTCCATAGCAACCGAACTCGTGTTCAGGGTGGTGTGGTCACAAGCGTATAATTAGGTCCCTTGGCTCATCTCTGTAACTCCTCAACGGGCTCGGGAAAGGTCGAAGGTCAAGTCATGTGTCCTCCACCTGACCTCCTAATTCTAATCACTCTGCTCTCTCTCTCTCCCCGGATGTCAGCAGCACCAATGTATCGGAGGAAACACCATTCAACTGACGACCGTTGTCAGCTTGCAGGCTCCCGGCCCTGCCACAAGGAGTCACTAGAGCGCGATGAGCCGAGGAAAAACCCGCCAGCTAAACCCTTCCCTATCACGGACGGCGCTGGGACAATTGTGTGCTGTCCTACGGGGCACCCGGTCACAGCCGGTTGTGACACAGCTTGGGATCGAACCCCAGGCTGTATTGGCTTTTGCGGTGCAGTGCTTTTGACCACTGTGCCACCCAGGACCCCTAAAGTTTATTTTCATTTTTATCGGTAGACCTATTCTCTATATCAAGGTGATCTCAATGTGATGATGTAATCTTTTTTCATAGAGCATAGGAAAGTCACTGAGAAGACTGAGTCCTAATTGGCACCATATTCCCTTCATAGGGCCCTTTATTTGACTAGGGCCCATAGGACTCTGGTCAAAATTAGTCCACTATATAGGGAATAGGGTGCCAATGTGGGACGCAGCATGTTTGTATTAACAGAACAAAGTAAAAGAAAATAAAACCACGTCCCACCCGGTAATAACATTTGATTCAATGAACATAAATCGGATTCATTTATTCTGAATGACTATAAGATTCATAAACAGAGGAAAAATCCCTATGGAACATTTCACTCATCTCAAACCAGATGTTAGACACACACACACGAGAGAGATACACATGTGACGCGCACACAAACAGACAGACACGAGCACATACTAGTGTCACGTCCTGACCCTAGTAAGATGTCATTTTCTATAGTAGAGTAGGTCAGGTCGTGACAGGGGGTGTTTTGTGTTTTTCTATGTTTTCTATTTCTATGCTTTGTTCTAGTTTTTTTACGTTGGGGTTGTTTGGGGTTGATCTCCAATTGGAGGCAGCTGGTCCTCGTTGCTTCTGATTGGAGATCATATTTAAGTAGGGGTTTTTCTTCCTGGGTTTTTTTGTGGGTAGTTGTTTTCTGTTTAGTGTATGTTCACCTGACGGAACTGTTGTCGGTCGTTTTGTTGTTTTGTGAAAGTGTATTCATTAAAAGTAAATATGAGCACTATACCCGCTGTGCCTTGGTCCCCTTTATACGACCCGTGTTACAACTAGGGCCGGGTCGATACCGGTATCGTAATATTATTTCTATGCCAAAAAAATGAAAACACGAACAGACTATAAACTTTGGTCCTTTAAAAACATGCTGTATGTAAAATATTGTGTGCTATAACTTGGAAAATAAATACATGTGACTCGGAATGATAACATAATGATGTTTGTTTCTAACATCAGGGCTGTTTTCCAACAGGGGGTAAATCTGCTTTGTGTTTTGGTTCCTTGCCATGATACTGACGAGTATTGCCATGCCGGCATCGTCCCGGCCCTAACACACACACACACACACACACACACACACACACACACACACACACACACACACACACACACACACACACACACACACCCCACTGGGCACAGATGTCAATTCAACGTCTATTCCAAAAACAACACAGGGGGCGAGACCCAGAAGTTAATAAACCAGGTCAGAGTCCAAACGGTACAGGGTAGCAGGCAGGCTCAAGGTCAGGGCAGGCTCAAGGTCAGGGCAGGCTGAAGGTCAGGGCAGGCTGAAGGTCAGGGCAGGCTCAAGGTCAGGGCAGGCTGAAGGGTCAGGCAGGCGGGCTTAGTGTCAGGGCAGGCTGAAGGTCAGGGCAGGCTGAAGGTCAGGGCAGGCTGAAGGTCAGGGCAGGCTCAAGGTCAGGGCAGGCTGAAGGGTCAGGCAGGCGGGCTTAGTGTCAGGGCAGGCAAGAGGTCAAAAGGCAAGAGGACTAGAAAAAACAGAGACTAGGAAAAACAGGACCTCGGAAAACACGCTGTTAAGCTTGATAAGACAAGACACTGGCAACAGACAAACAGAGAACACAGGTACAAATACACAGGGGATAATGACAGGCGACACCTGGAGGAAGGATGGAGGCAAGACAGGTGAAACAGATCAGGGTGTGACAATTCCACGTTGGTTCAATGTCCTTTCACTGAAATGATTCAACCAGTGTGCCCAGTGGGATACACACGAAAGAGAGACACACACATGCAGAAGCACACAAGAGACACACACAAAACACACAAAGATTGAGAGAGAAAGGGAAGGGAACATTGAGAACACACACAGTACACTGTTTCCTTGCCCAACAATGTCTCATCTAATGACCATGTTTAGGATAATACTATTGAGAAACTCAGAGAGTGTTGGGGACTGAAGAAATAAAGGAAACACACACACACAAACACACACACACACAACCACACACAACCATACACACAAACAACCATACACACACACACAACCACACACACAAACAACCATACACACACACACAACCACACACAACCACACACACAAACAACCATACACACACACACACAACCACACACAACTGCACACACACACAACCACACACAAACACACACACACACACACACAACCACACACACAACCACACACACACACACACACACACACACACAAACAACCATACACACACACAACCATACACAACCACATACACAAACACACTGTCTGTCCAAACAGTAAAAAGGGGAGGGTGGAAAAGGGGGGTTCAGTAATCTCCATCAATGGGACAGCAACCCATTACAGGACCCCTGAATACAGAAGGTGTCTGCTCCATGCAGTTTGCGCCCAGAATTGAAACATCTAGAGACATCTAGAGTCTCAACATTGATCAAGCGTAGTGGTTCAGGCTCTTAAAATATAATCCATCAAAGTGTTGCCTCTAGAATAATGTCATCACTCAGTTAAATGGCTCAGACAGCTGGACAGGGTGGTAGTGGACTATAGAGCTGGACAGGGTGGTAGTGGACTATAGAGCTGGACAGGGTGGTAGTGGACTATAGAGCTGGACAGGGTGGTAGTGGACTATAGAGCTGGACAGGGTGGTAGTGGACTATAGAGCTGGACAGGGTGGTAGTGGATTATAGAGCTGGACAGGGTGGTAGTGGACTATAGAGCTGGACAGGGTGGTAGTGGACAATAGAGGTGGACAGGGTGGTAGTGGACTATAGAGCTGGACAGGGTGGTAGTGGACTATAGAGCTGGACAGGGTGGTAGTGGATTATAGAGCTGGACAGGGTGGTAGTGGATTATAGAACTGGACAGGGTGGTAGTGGACTATAGAGCTGGACAGGGTGGTAGTGGACTATAGAGGTGGACAGGGTGGTAGTGGATTATAGAACTGGACAGGGTGGTAGTGGATTATAGAGCTGGACAGGGTGGTAGTGGACTATAGAGCTGGACAGGGTGGTAGTGGATTATAGAGCTGGACAGGGTGGTAGTGGACTATAGAGCTGGACAGGGTGGTAGTGGACTATAGAGCTGGACAGGGTGGTAGTGGATTATAGAGCTGGACAGGGTGGTAGTGGATTATAGAGCTGGACAGGGTGGTAGTGGATTATAGAGCTGGACAGGGTGGTAGTGGACTATAGAGCTGGACAGGGTGGTAGTGGACTATAGAGCTGGACAGGGTGGTAGTGGACTATAGAGCTGGACAGGGTGGTAGTGGACTATAGAGCTGGACAGGGTGGTAGTGGATTATAGAGCTGGACAGGGTGGTAGTGGACTATAGAGCTGGACAGGGTGGTAGTGGATTATAGAGCTGGACAGGGTGGTAGTGGATTATAGAACTGGACAGGGTGGTAGTGGACTATAGAGCTGGACAGGGTGGTAGTGGACTATAGAGGTGGACAGGGTGGTAGTGGATTATAGAGCTGGACAGGGTGGTAGTGGACTATAGAGGTGGACAGGGTGGTAGTGGATTATAAAGCTGGACAGTGGGGTAGTGGATTATAGAGCTGGACAGGGTGGTGGTGGATTATAGAGCTGGACAGGGTGGTAGTGGATTATAGAGATGGACAGGGTGGTAGTGGACTATAGAGATGGACAGGGTGGTAGTGGACTATAGAGCTGGACAGGGTGGTAGTGGATTATAGAGCTGGACAGGGTGGTAGTGGATTATAGAGGTGGACAGGGTGGTAGTGGATTATAGAGATGGACAGGGTGGTGGTGGACTATAGAGCTGGACAGGGTGGTGGTGGACTATAGAGCTGGACAGGGTGGTAGTGGATTATAGAGCTGGACAGGGTGGTAGTGGACTATAGAGCTGGACAGGGTGGTAGTGGATTATAGAGCTGGACAGGGTGGTAGTGGAATATAGAGGTGGACAGGGTGGTAGTGGATTATAGAGCTGGACAGAGTGGTAGTGGACTATAGAGGTGGACAGGGTGGTAGTGGATTATAAAGCTGGACAGTGGGGTAGTGGATTATAGAGCTGGACAGGGTGGTGGTGGATTATAGAGCTGGACAGGGTGGTAGTGGACTATAGAGCTGGACAGGGTGGTAGTGGATTATAGAGCTGGACAAGGATGTAGTGGACTATAGAGGTGGACAGGGTGGTAGTGGACTATAGAGATGGACAGGGTGGTAGTGGACTATAGATCTGGACAGGGTGGTAGTGGATTATAGAGCTGGACAGGGTGGTAGTGGATTATAGAGCTGGACAGGGTGGTAGTGGATTATAGAGATGGACAGGGTGGTGGTGGACTATAGAGCTGGACAGGGTGGTGGTGGACTATAGAGCTGGACAGGGTGGTAGTGGATTATAGAGCTGGACAGGGTGGTAGAGGACTATAGAGCTGGACAGGGTGGTAGTGGATTATAGAGCTGGACAGGGTGTTAGTGGACTATAGAGGTGGACAGGGTGGTAGTGGACTATACAGCTGGACAGGGTGGTAGTGGACTATATAGCTGGAGACGGTGGTAGTGGATTATAGAGCTGGACAGGGTGGTAGTGGACTATAGAGCTGGAGACAGTGGTAGTGGATAATAGAGCTGGACAGGGTGGTAGTGGACTATAGAGCTGGACAGGGTGGTAGTGGATTATAGAGATGGACAGGGTGGTAGTGGACAATAGAGGTGGACAGGGTGGTAGTGGACTATAGAGGTGGACAGGGTGGTAGTGGACTATAGAGCTGGACAGGGTGGTAGTGTATTATAGAGCTGGACAGGGTGGTAGTGGACTATAGAGCTGGACAGGGTGGTAGTGGACTATAGAGATGGACAGGGTGGTAGTGGACTATAGAGCTGGACAGGGTGGTAGTGTATTATAAAGCTGGACAAGGATGTAGTGGACTATAGAGGTGGACAGGGTGGTAGTGGACTATAGAGATGGACAGGGTGGTAGTGGACTATAGAGCTGGAAAGGGTGGTAGTGGATTATAGAGCTGGACAGGGTGGTAGTGGATTATAGAGCTGGACAGGGTGGTAGTGGATTATAGAGATGGACAGGGTGGTGGTGGACTATAGAGCTGGACAGGGTGGTAGTGGACTATAGAGCTGGACAGGGTGGTAGTGGATTATAGAGCTGGACAGGGTGGTAGTGAACTATAGAGCTGGACAGGGTGGTAGTGGATTATAGAGCTGGACAGGGTGGTAGTGGACTATAGAGCTGGACAGAGTGGTAGTGGACTATAGAGCTGGACAGGGTGATAGTGGACTATAGAGCTGGACAGGGTGGTAGTGGACTATAGAGCTGGACAGGGTGGAAGTGGAATATAGAGGTGGACAGGGTGGTAGTGGATTATAGAGCTGGACAGAGTGGTAGTGGACTATAGAGGTGGACAGGGTGGTAGTGGATTATAAAGCTGGACAGGGTGGTGGTGGATTATAGAGCTGGACAGGGTGGTAGTGGACTATAGAGCTGGACAGGGTGGTAGTGGATTATAGAGCTGGACAAGGATGTAGTGGACTATAGAGGTGGACAGGGTGGTAGTGGACTATAGAGATGGACAGGGTGGTAGTGGATTATAGAGCTGGACAGGGTGGTAGTGGATTATAGAGCTGGACAGGGTGGTAGTGGATTATAGAGATGGACAGGGTGGTGGTGGACTATAGAGCTGGACAGGGTGGTGGTGGACTATAGAGCTGGACAGGGTGGTAGTGGATTATAGAGCTGGACAGGGTGGTAGTGGACTATAGAGCTGGACAGGGTGGTAGTGGATTATAGAGCTGGACAGGGTGGTAGTGGACTATAGAGCTGGACAGGGTGGTAGTGGACTATAGAGCTGGAGACGGTGGTAGTGGATTATAGAGCTGGACAGGGTGGTAGTGGATTATAGAGCTGGACAGGGTGGTAGTGAACTATAGAGCTGGACAGGGTGGTAGTGGACTATAGAGCTGGAGACAGTGGTAGTGGATAATAGAGCTGGACAGGGTGGTAGTGGACTATAGAGCTGGACAGGGTGGTAGTGGATTATAGAGCTGGACAGGGTGGTAGTGGACAATAGAGGTGGACAGGGTGGTAGTGGACTATAGAGGTGGACAGGGTGGTAGTGGACTGTAGAGCTGGACAGGGTGGTAGTGTATTATAGAGCTGGAGAGGGTGGTAGTGGACTATAGAGCTGGACAGGGTGGTAGTGGACTATAGAGATGGACAGGGTGGTAGTGGACTATAGAGCTGGACAGGGTGGTAGTGGATTATAGAGCTGGACAGGGTGGTAGTGGACTATAGAGCTGGACAGGGTGGTAGTGGACTATAGAGCGGGACAGGGTGGTAGTGGACTATAGAGCTGGACAGGGTGGTAGTGGATTATAGAGCTGGACAGGGTGGTAGGGGACTATAGAGCTGGAGACAGTGGTAGTGGATTATAGAGCTGGACAGGGTGGTAGTGGACTATAGAGATGGACAGGGTGGTAGTGGATTATAGAGCTGGACAGGGTAGTAGTGGATTATAGAGCTGGAGACAGTGGTAGTGGATTATAGAGCTGGACAGGGTGGTAGTGGACTATAGAGCTGGACAGGGTGGTAGTGGACTATAGAGCTGGACAGGGTGGTAGTGGATTATAGAGCTGGACAGGGTGGTAGTGGACTATAGAGCTGGACAGGGTGGTAGTGGACTATAGAGCTGGAGACGGTGGTAGTGGACTATAGAGCTGGACAGGGTGGTAGTGGATTATAGAGCTGGACAGGGTGGTAGTGGACTATAGAGCTGGACAGGGTGGTAGTGGACTATAGAGCTGGACAGGGTGGTAGTGGCCTATAGAGCTGGACAGGGTGGTAATGGATTATAGAGCTGGACAGGGTGGTAGTGGATTATAGAGCTGGACAGGGTGGTAGTGGATTATAGAGCTGGACAGGGTGGTAGTGGACTATAGAGCTGGACAGGGTGGTAGTGGACTATAGAGCTGGACAGGGTGGTAATGGATTATAGAGCTGGACAGGGTGGTAGTGGATTATAGAGCTGGACAGGGTGGTAGTGGATTATAGAGCTGGACAGGGTGGTAGTGGACTATAGAGCTGGACAGGGTGGTAGTGGATTATAGTGCTGGACAGGGTGGTAGTGGACTATAGAGCTGGAGACAGTGGTAGTGGATTATAGAGCTGGACAGGGTGGTAGTGGATTATAGAGCTGGACAGGGTGGTAGTGGACTATAGAGCTGGACAGGTTGGTAGTGGATTATAGAGCTGGACAGGGTGGTAGTGGACTATAGAGCTGGACAGGGTGGTAGTGGACTATAGAGGTGGACAGGGTGGTAGTGGATTATAGAGCTGGACAGGGTGGTAGTGGATTATAGAGCTGGACAGGGTGGTAGTGGACTATAGAGCTGGACAGGGTGGTTTGGACTATAGAGCTGGACAGGGTGGTAGTGGATTATAGAGCTGGACAGGGTGGTAGTGGACTATAGAGCTGGACAGGGTGGTAGTGGACTATAGAGCTTGACAGGGTGGTAGTGGATTATAGAGCTGGACAGGGTAGTAGTGGATTATAGAGCTGGACAGGGTGGTAGTGGATTATAGAGCTGGACATTGTGGTAGTGGATTATAGAGCTGGACAGGGTGGTAGTGGATTAGAGAGCTGGACAGGGTTGTAGTGGATTATAGAGCTGGACAGGGTGGTAGTGGACTATAGAGCTGGACAGGGTGGTAGTGGACTATAGAGCTGGACAGGGTGGTAGTGGATTATAGAGCTGGACAGGGTGGTAGGGGACTATAGAGCTGGAGACAGTGGTAGTGGATTATAGAGCTGGACAGGGTGGTAGTGGACTATAGAGATGGACAGGGTGGTAGTGGATTATAGAGCTGGACAGGGTAGTAGTGGATTATAGAGCTGGAGACAGTGGTAGTGGATTATAGAGCTGGACAGGGTGGTAGTGGACTATAGAGCTGGACAGGGTGGTAGTGGACTATAGAGCTGGACAGGGTGGTAGTGGATTATAGAGCTGGACAGGGTGGTAGTGGATTATAGAGCTGGACAGGGTGGTAGTGGATTATAGAGCTGGACAGGGTGGTAGTGGACTATAGAGCTGGACAGGGTGGTAGTGGATTATAGTGCTGGACAGGGTGGTAGTGGACTATAGAGCTGGAGACAGTGGTAGTGGATTATAGAGCTGGACAGGGTGGTAGTGGATTATAGAGCTGGACAGGGTGGTAGTGGACTATAGAGCTGGACAGGTGTGTAGTGGATTATAGAGCTGGACAGGGTGGTAGTGGACTATAGAGCTGGACAGGGTGGTAGTGGACTATAGAGGTGGACAGGGTGGTAGTGGATTATAGAGCTGGACAGGGTGGTAGTGGATTATAGAGCTGGACAGGGTGGTAGTGGACTATAGAGCTGGACAGGGTGGTAGTGGACTATAGAGCTGGACAGGGTGGTAGTGGATTATAGAGCTGGACAGGGTGGTAGTGGACTATAGAGCTGGACAGGGTGGTAGTGGACTATAGAGCTTGACAGGGTGGTAGTGGATTATAGAGCTGGACAGGGTAGTAGTGGATTATAGAGCTGGACAGGGTGGTAGTGGATTATAGAGCTGGACATTGTGGTAGTGGATTATAGAGCTGGACAGGGTGGTAGTGGATTAGAGAGCTGGACAGGGTTGTAGTGGATTATAGAGCTGGACAGGGTGGTAGTGGACTATAGAGCTGGACAGGGTGGTAGTGGACTATAGAGCTGGACAGGGTGGTAGTGGATTATAGTGCTGGACAGGGTGGTAGTGGATTATAGTGCTGGACAGGGTGGTAGTGGACTATAGAGCTGGACAGGGTGGTAGTGGATTATAGAGCTGGACAGGGTGGTAGTGGACTATAGAGCTGAACAGGGTGGTAGTGGATTATAGAGCTGGACAGGGTGGTAGTGGACTATAGAGCTGGACAGGGTGGTAGTGGATTATAGAGCTGGACAGGGTGGTAGTGGATTATAGAGCTGGACAGGGTGGTAGTGGATTATAGAGCTGGACAGGGTGGTAGTGGACTATAGAGCTGGACAGGGTGGTAGTGGACTATAGAGCTGGACAGGGTGGTAGTGGATTATAGAGCTGGACAGGGTGGTAGTGGATTATAGAGCTGGACAGGGTGGTAGTGGATTATAGAGCTGGACAGGGTGGTAGTGGATTATAGAGCTGGACAGGGTGGTAGTGGATTATACAGCTGGACAGGGTGGTAGTGGATTATAGAGCTGGACGGGGTGGTAGTGGATTATAGAGCTGGACAGGGTGGTAGTGGACTATAGAGCTGGACAGGGTGGTAGTGGACTATAGAGCTGGACAGGGTGGTAGTGGATTATAGAGCTGGACAGGGTGGTAGTGGATTATAGAGCTGGACAGGGTGGTAGTGGATTATAGAGCTGGACAGGGTGGTAGTGGACTATAGAGCTGGACAGGGTGGTAGTGGACTATAGAGCTGGACAGGGTGGTAGTGGACTATAGAGCTGGACAGGGTGGTTGTGGACTATAGAGCTGGACAGGGTGGTAGTGGATTATAGAGCTGGACAGGGTGGTAGTGGACTATAGAGCTGGACAGGGTGGTAGTGGACTATAGAGCTGGACAGGGTGGTAGTGGACTATAGAGCTGGACAGGGTGGTAGTGGACTATAGAGCTGGACAGGGTGGTAGTGGATTATAGAGCTGGACAGGGTGGTAGTGGATTATAGAGCTGGACAGGGTGGTAGTGGATTATAGAGCTGGACAGGGTGGTAGTGGACTATACAGCTGGACAGGGTGGTAGTGGATTATAGAGCTGGACGGGGTGGTAGTGGATTATAGAGCCGGACAGGGTGGTAGTGGACTATAGAGCTGGACAGGGTGGTAGTGGACTATAGAGCTGGACAGGGTGGTAGTGGATTATAGAGCTGGACAGGGTGGTAGTGGATTATAGAGCTGGACAGGGTGGTAGTGGATTATAGAGCTGGACAGGGTGGTAGTGGACTATAGAGCTGGACAGGGTGGTAGTGGACTATAGAGCTGGACAGGGTGGTAGTGGACTATAGAGCTGGACAGGGTGGTTGTGGACTATAGAGCTGGACAGGGTGGTAGTGGATTATAGAGCTGGACAGGGTGGTAGTGGACTATAGAGCTGGACAGGGTGGTAGTGGACTATAGAGCTGGACAGGGTGGTAGTGGACTATAGAGCTGGACAGGGTGGTAGTGGACTATAGAGCTGGACAGGGTGGTAGTGGATTATAGAGCTGGACAGGGTGGTAGTGGACTATAGAGCTGGACAGGGTGGTAGTGGACTATAGAGCTGGACAGGGTGGTAGTGGACTATAGAGCTGGACAGGGTGGTAGTGGACTATAGAGCTGGACAGGGTGGTAGTGGACTATAGAGCTGGACAGGGTGGTACAGTCGTTGAAGAGGAGTGGGACAACTTTCCAAAGGGCAAAATCAACAGCCTGATCAACTCTATGTGAAGGAGATGTGTCACGCTGGGTGAGGCAAATGGTCACACCAGATATTGACTGGTTTTCTGATCCACGTACCTACTTTTCTTTATCTGTGACTACTCTACTCTACTCCACTCTGCTGTGGTGTACTGTACTGTACTGGACTCCACTCTGCTGTACTGGACTCCACTCTGCTGTACTGGACTCCACTCTGCTGTATTGTACTGGACTGGACTCCACTCTGCTGTACTGTACTGGACTCTACTCTGCTGTGCTGTACTGGACTCTACTCTGCTGTACTGTACTGGACTCTACTCTGCTGTACTGGACTGGACTCTACTCTGCTGTACTGTACTGGACTCCACTCTGCTGTACTGTACTGGACTCCACTCTGCTGTACTGTACTCTACTCTGCTGTACTGTATTGTACTGGACTCTGCTGTACTGTACTGGACTCTACTCTGCTGTACTGTACTGGACTCCACTCTGCTGTACTGTACTCTACTCTGCTGTACTGGACTGGACTCTACTCTGCTGTACTGTACTGTGATGTGCTGTGGTGTGAAACATGATCAGAATGCCATTCATATCCATAATTATACATTCCTGTGTAGTACAGATGTACCGTATTTCTTGGTGTAAATCTACTACTGTAGTTCAATAACCAAAAGAGATGTTTTCTAAGTCTAGGTGTGATGTCATAGCTGCCCCCCCCCCCAGTCTTTCTGCAGACGTCTTTTGAATCTTCATTCTGAGCAGATGTTTAACTGAGTTACAGGAAAACGTGTTTGTGTAAAAACCTGAGGGAGATTTTACCGTCATTGTATTGCCAAAGTTTGCATCTGTACAGTTCTTCCGCTAAATGAGTTTTGGTACATTTTTCAGTGTAAATTGTTAAACGTACAGTTAGTCCTCGTGCATAGAGGTGTATGGTTTGTTGAACTTTGAAATGAATGGTTTTTGTTTGGCATACATTTTAAAGTAAGTCTCAGCGTAAACCCAACCTAGGCTCCAAACAGCGAGCAAAGCAGAGGCGAGAGCACAGGGCTGGCAGTTTACCTACAGTAACTCCAGTCCCGGACAGTCTAGTTCTCAAGGGCTGGAGTCCTATGAGATTCCTATGAGATTCCTATTCGATTCCTATTCGATTCCTATTAGATTCCTATGAGATTCCAATTAGATTCCTGTTTGATTCCTATGAGATTCCTATTAGATTCCTATGAGATTCCTATGAGATTCCTATGAGATTCCTATTAAATTCCTATTAGATTCCCATTAGATTCCCAGTAGTTTCCTATTAGATTCCTAATAGATTCCCATTAGATTCCTATTAGATTCCTATTAAATTCTTTGAGATTCCCATTAAATTCCCATTAGATTCCTATTAAATTCCTATGAGATTTCCATTAGATTCCTATGAGATTCCTATGAGATTCCTATTAGATTCCTATTAAATTCCTATTAGATTCCCTTTAGATTCCTATTAGATTCCTATTAAATTCCTATGAGATTCCCATAAGATTCCTAATATATTCCCATAAGATTCCTATTAGATTCCCATTAGATTCCTATTAGATTCCCATTAGATTCCTATTAGATTCCCATTAGATTCCTATTAGATACCCATTAGATTCCTATTAGATTCCCATTAGATTCCTATTCGATACCTATTAGATTCCTATTAGATTCCCATTAGATTCCCATTAGATTCCTATTAGATTCTTATTAGATTCCCATTAGATTCCCATTAGATTCCTATTAAATTCCTTTGAGATTCCCATTAAATTCCCATTAGATTCCCATTAAATTCCTATGAGATTCCTATTAGATTCCTATTAGATTCCTATTAAATTCCTATGAGATTCCCATTAGATTCCTATTAAATTCCTATGAGATTCCTATTAGATTCCTATTAGATTCCTATTAGATTCCTATTAAATTCCTATGAGATTCCCATTAGATTCCTATTAAATTCCTATGAGATTCCTATTAGATTCCTATTAGATTCCTATTAAATTCCTATGAGATTCCCATAAGATTCCTAATAGATTCCCATTAGATTCCTAATAGATTCCCATTAGATTCCTATGAGATTCCCATTAGATTCCTATTAGATTAGGTCTTCCCTGTGGCTCAGTTGGTAGAGCAACACCAGGGTTGTGGGTTCGATTCCCACGGGGGGGCCAGTACAAAAAAAAAATGCATGAAATGTATGCATTTACAACTGTAAGTCGCTCTGGATAAAAGTGTCTGCTAAATGACTTAAATGTAAAATGTAGATTCCCATTAGATTCCACACTTAAAGTGATGCACTAGAGGTTTTGTATAATTTCCACCAATCGTTTAATAAAGCAGTGATCAGGAGCCAAAACGGGTCGTTGAGAATTGTGTACTACGCCATCCATTTCATACAATACGTCATGAACTTTCAAGTGCTTAAGATACCGGAGTGCATCTTTAAATGAACGTTTAATTGAGCAATTCATGTAACTGATTAGCCAAACAGTATGTACAGTTTTTATAAATCATTTTTTCATTAGCAGTTGTCACAAAGTGCTAATTCAGAAACCCAGCCTGAAACGACTGTAGCTAGTCTTTAATGTAATGTTTACAGAAGTTCAGTCCTGTGTCGCTGAGCGCTGCTCCAGGAAACTAACATAAAGATGAGGTTCCTAGCTGCGTTCCGCTCTTAACCACTTTAAGAAACCAGACTGACACTAGCCCTGGAGGGCCGGAGTTACCCATCCCTGAGTGAGTTTTTCAACGCTGCTCGACAATGCTTACCGCTCTTCGCCTGTGCTCCAGGACATTTTAATAAAGATAAAAGGTTCTCAGTTGTGTCGGACACTGTTGAGACATGCACCCGATCTAGTTACAGTCTGAAAACACTCCGTACTGTGACACAAAGGAAAAATGTTGAAGCAACCAATGGAAGCAGAAATCTACCTCTGTGTGTTCTCTAATGAACATGTTCACACTCACTCCATCCAGAGGACAAAAGGGGGGATTACCCACTCACAGGATGAAAAGATGATTCACCAGATTTCTTTCTTTCTTTCCATTATATCGCTCCCCCTCTTCCCTCTCCTCCCCCTCTTTCCTCTCCTCCCCACCTTTCCTCTCCTCCCCCCTCTCTCCTCTCCTCCCCACCTTTCCTCTCCTCCCCCCTCTTTCCTCTCCTCCCCCCTCTCCTCCCCCCTCTTTCCTCTCCTCCCCCCTCTTTCCTCTCCTCCCTCTTCCCTCTCCTCCTCCCTCTTCCCTCTCCTCCCCCCTCTTCCCTCTCCTCCCCCCTCTTCCCTCTCCTCCCCCCTCTTCCCTCTCCTCCCCCCTCTTCCCTCTCCTCCCCCCTCTTCCCTCTCCTCCCCCCTCTCCTCTCCTCCCTCTTCCCTCTCCTCCTCCCTCTTCCCTCTCCTCCCCCCTCTTCCCTCTCCTCCCCCCTCTCCTCCTCCCTCTTCCTCTCCTCCTCCCTCTTTCCTCTCCTCCCCCCTCTTTCCTCTCCTCCCCCCTCTTCCTCTCCTCCCCCCTCTTTCCTCTCCTCCCCCCTCTTCCCTCTCCTCCCCCTCTTCCCTCTCCTCCCCCCTCTTCCCTCTCCTCCTCCCTCTTTCCTCTCCTCCCCCCTCTTCCCTCTCCTCCCCCTCTTTCCTCTCCTCCTCCCTCTTTCCTCTCCTGCCCCCTCCCCCCTCTCCTCCCCCTCTTTCCTCTCCTCCCCCCCTCTCCTCCCCCTCTTTCCTCTCCTCCCCCCTCTCCTCCCCCCTCTTTCCTCTCCTCCTCCCTCTTTCCTCACCTCCCCCTCTTCCCTCTCCTCCCCCCTCTTTCCTCTCCTCCCCCCCTCTCCTCCCCTTCTTCCCTCTCCTCCTCCCTCTTTCCTCACCTCCCCCTCTTTCCTCTCCTCCCCCTCTTTCCTCTCCTCCCCCCCTCTCCTCCCCCTCTTTCCTCTCCTCCCCCCTCTCCTCCCCCCTCTTCCTCTCCTCCCCCCCTCCTCCATCCCCCGCTTCCTCACTGCCTCCCCCCTCTCCTCCCCCCTCCCCCCTCTCCTCCTCCCTCTTTCCTCTCCCTCCCCCCCTCTTCCCTCTCCTCCCCCCTCTTTCCTCTCCTCCCCCCTCTTCCCTCTCCTCCCCCCTCTTCCCTCCCTCCTCCCTCTTTCCTCCTCCTCCCTCTTTCCTCTCCTCCCCCCTCTCCTCCCCCTCTTTCCTCTCCTCCCCCCTCTCCTCCCCCTTTCCTCTCCTCCCCCCTCTCCTCCCCCCTCTTTCCTCTCCTCCCCCTCTTCCCTCTCCTCCCCCTCTTCCCTCTCCTCCCCCCTCTCCTCCCCCCTCTTTCCTCTCCTCCCTCTTTCCTCTCCTCCCCCTCTTCCCTCCTCCTCCCCCTCTCCTCCCCCCTCTTTCCTCTCCTCCCTCTTTTCCTCTCCTCCTCCCTCTTTCCTCTCCTCCCCCCTCTTCCCTCTCCTCCCCCCTCTCCTCCCCCCTCTTTCCCTCTCCTCCCTCTTTCCTCTCCTCCTCCCTCTTTCCTCTCCTCCCCCCTCTTCCCTCTCCTCCCCCCTCTCCTCCCCCCTCTTTCCTCTCCTCCCTCTTTCCTCTCCTCCTCCCTCTTTCCTCTCCTCCCCCCTCTTCCCTCTCCTCC
>NC_042968.1:90361589-90430019 GCF_901001165.1 Salmo trutta | reverse complement strand
CAGAGAGCACGCGGCGATGCAGCAACATCTCGGCGCCGCGATGGACCGTGTCGTCCAGACCATGGACCGCTGGGAGAGACAGAGTCCCTCCTGCGCCTCCACCAGCACAACAGGGGTTACCACTACTCGTCCCTCCTGTACCTGGTCCCAGTGGGATGCATCTCGCCCTTCCCAGGGAATATGATGGGACGGCGGCACGCTGCCAGGGTTTCCTACTACAGCTGGACCTATACCTGGCCACCGTTTACCCGGTTCCCTTGGGAAGGGAGAGGGTGTCTGCCCTCGTCTCGTGCCTCTCGGGGAGAGCTCTGGAGTGGGCAAACACCATGTGGGGAGAAGGAGATGCGGCGTTAGACCACTTCAAGGAGTTCACCCGCCGCTTCCGGGCAGTCTTCAACCACCCGCCCGAGGGTAGAGCGGCGGGGGAACGCCTCTTCCACCTGAGGCAGGGGACAAGGAGGACCCAGGAGTTCGCCCTGGAATTTCGGACCCTGGCCGCCGGAGCGGGATGGAGCAACAGGGCCCTTATCGACCACTACCGCTGCAGCTTGCACGAGGATGTCCGTCAGGAGTTGGCCTGCAGGGATACCACGCTCACCTTCGACCAGCTGGTGGACCTGTCCATTCGGTTGGATAACCTGCTGTTCACCCGCGGACGTCCAGAGAGGGCTCTGTTGGTTCCCTCTCCCAGCACCACCGCTCCAGTGCCTATGGAGCTGGGAGGTGCTGCGCTCAGGGAGGCCGGAGGAGGGGCCTTCACGTGCACCATCTGTGGCTGCAGAGGTCACACTGCCGGTCGGTGCCGGGTTGGTTCCTCTGGGGGTCGAGGCAGCAGGCAGGGCACTCTGGCGTCACCCCAGGTGAGCCTGCACCACTCTCATCCAGAGCCCTCTGTTGTACACCTGTTTGTGCATGTAAAATTTCCTGAGTTTTCCCCGCATAAGGCACTCGTCAATTCAGGCGCGGCTGGAAATTTTATTTACAGAGCATTCGCCCATAGTTTAGGGATCCCTATTGTTCCAGTGGTTAGGCCTTTCCCAGTTCACGCTTTGGGCAGTCGACCATTAGGGTCCGGGTTGATTAGGGAGGCCACCACTCCCCTGGGCATGGTGACGCAGTGGGGTCACAAGGAGAGAATCAGTCTCTTCCTCATTGACTCTTCTGCGTTTCCCTTGGTACTAGGCCTTCCCTGGTTAGCTCGTCATGACCCCACCATTTCCTGGCAACAGAAGGCTCTCACGGGGTGGTCAAGGGAGTGCCCGGGAGGTGTTTAGGGGTTTCCGTTGGTGCTACTACAGTGGAAAGTCCAGACCAGGTCTCCACCGTGCGCATCCCCCCTGAATATGCCGATTTGGCTCTCGCCTTCTCCAAAAAGAAGGTGACTCAATTACCACCCCATCGACGGGGCGATTGTGCGATAAATCTCCTGGTAGACACCACACTTCCCAGGAGTCACGTGTATCCCCTGTCACAGGCGGAGACGGCGGCTATGGAAACATATGTCTCCGAATCCCTGCGTCAGGGATATACATTCGGTCCTCCACTTCACCCGCCTCCTCGAGTTTCTTTTTTGTGAAGAAGAAGGAGGGAGTTCTGCGCCCGAGGGAGACGAGTGGAAGACGGCTTTCAGTACCATCTCAGGCCATTATGAGTACCTCGATATGCCGTACGGGTTGATGAATGCTCCATCAGTCTTCCAATCTTTTGTAGACGAGATTTTCAGGGACCTGCACGGGCAGGGTGTAGTGGTGTATATAGATGACATTCTGATATACTCCGCTACACGCGCCCGAGCATGTGTCCCTGGTGCTCGGGGTGCTTGGTCGTCTGTTGGAGCATGACCTGTACGTCAAGGCTGAGAAATGTCTGTTCTTCCAACAGTCCCTCTCCTTCCTAGGGTACCGCATTTCCACCTCAGGGGTGGAGATGGAGAGTAACCGCATTTCAGCCGTGCGTAATTGGCCGACTCCCACCACGGTAAAGGAGGTGCAGCGGTTTCTAGGATTTGCCAATTACTACTGGAGGTTTATCCGGGATTTTGGTCAGGTAGCGGCTCCCATTAACTCACTGCTGAAGGGGGGACCGGTACGTTTGCGGTGGTCGGCTGAGGCGGACAGGGCTTTTGGTCAGCTAAGAGCTCTGTTTACCTCGGCTCCGTGCTGGCTCTTCCGGATCCCTCTTTGGCGTTCATAGTGGAGGTGGACGCGTCCGAGGCTGGGATAGGAGCCGTGCTCTCTCAGCGCTCAGGCACGCCACCGAAGCTCCGCCCCTGTGCCTTCTTCTCGAGGAAGCTCAGCCCGGAGGAGCGAAACTATGATGGCATCGGTCGGATGGTGCGCTGTTTGAGTGGGAAATACTGGTGGCTTACCTTGGCCATGGACGTGAGGGTTTATGTTTCCTCTTGCTCGGTGTGCACCCAGTGTAAGGCTCCTAGACACCTGCCCAGAGGGAACCTACACCCCTTACCCATTCCACAACGGCCTTGGTTGCACCTGTCGGTGGATTTTCTTACCAATCTCCCCCCCTCGCAGGGAAACACCACGATCCTGGTAGTTGTGGATCGGTTCTCTAAATCCTGCCATCTCCTCCATCTGCCCGGTCTCCCTACGGCCCTACAGACTGTGGAGGCCTTGTGTACGCATGTCTTCCGGCACTACGGGGTACCTGAGGATATAGTGTCTGATCGAGGTCCCCAGTTCACTTCGAGGGTCTGGAAGGCATTCATGGAACGTCTGGGGGTCTCAGTCAGCCTTACCTCGGGATTTCATCCCAATAGTAATGGGCAGGTGGAGAGAGTGAACCAGGATGTGGGCAGGTTTCTGCGGTCTTATTGCCAGGACCGGCCGGGGGAGTGGGCGGCATTCGGGCCCTGGACCGAGATGGCTCAGAACTTGCTCCGCCACTCCTCCATTAACCTCTCCCCCACTCCTCCACTAACCTCTCCCCCTTCCAGTGCGTATTGGGGTACCAGCCGGTTCTGGTGCCTTGGCATCAGAGTCAGACCGAGGCTCCTGCGGTAGACGACTGGTTCAGGCGCGTGGAGGAGACATGGAACGCCGCCCATGTTCACCTCCAGCAGGCTGTGCTGTGCCAGAAAACCAGCACAGACCGTCCTGAGTGCAGAAAGTCCTGAGGAGAGTGAACGAGGTTAGTTACAGGTTACAGCTTCCCCCTGATTACCGTATTAACCCCTCATTCCATGTGTCTCTCCTCAGGCCGGTGGTGGCTGGCCCGCTCCAGGAGTCTGAGGTGCGGGATGTTCCTCCTCCCCCTCTGGACATCGAGGGGGCCCCCAGCATACTCCGTTCGCTCCATACTGGATTTGAGGCGTTGGGCGAGGGGCCTTCAGTACCTTGTGGAGTGGGAGGGGTACGGTCCAGAGGACAGGTGCTGGGTTCCGGTAGAGGACGTGTTGCACCCTTCAATGCTGCGGGAGTTCCACCGTCTTTGGTCGGATCGCCCTGCGCCTCGCCCTCCGGGTCATCTCCGAGGCCGGTGTCGGCGCGCTGCTGGAGCCGCGCATCCGGGAGGGGGTACTGTCACGACTCCCACCGAAGTCCCCTCATCACTCTACGTGTATATTTTCCTCTGTTCCCCCCATGTCTGTGTGTGTAATTGTTCGTTACGTGTCATGTGTGATGCTTCATGCTGGTTTTTCGCCGGGTCTTGCTTGGAACCCGTGGTATTGTATGCTGTACATTATTTGTGTGACGAGTGCGCTATTCGCTTTTGCCTTTGGCGGGAGTGTCGTTAGGCAGTTGCGTCTGACTGTTTTCCTTCGGCCAAATAAAGTGTGCCTGTTCACTCATCTCTGCTCTCCTGCACCTGACTTCAGTTAACCAGTTGCGCACACTCTTGACACTTATAAATCTATAGGGAACTGGACCTTATAAACTAATAGGGAACTGTACCGTATAAACCAATAGGCAACTGGACCTTATAAACCAATATGGAACTGGACCTTATAAACCAATAGGAAACTGGCTACTGGCCTTAGATCCTGGTAACAGCAGGGTTTCCCACATAGATTCACACAGTGAAAGGGCAGGACAAGCTGGTTGTGTTTACAGTGATGGGCAAGTAGCCTACAATACATGGGAATTCAGGTTGTTTTGAGCTAGTTATGCCTCTATATAACACAAGTTCTCAAATCAAATGTTTTTGGTCATGTACACGTATTTTGCTGATGTTATCGCAGGTGCAGCCAAATGCTGATGTTTCTAGCTCCAACAGTGCAGTAAAACCTAACAATACAAAACAATACACACAAATCCCCCCCCAAAATTAATTAAGAAATTAAGAAATATCAGAACGAGCAATATCAGAGTCCGGAATATATATAGGGTGTGTATAGACAGTATGGACAGTATATGAATAGAAAAGGTGTGTATAGCAGTAGTTATTATAGGATGATGTGTGCAGCAGCATTTATATAGGTTAGTGTGTACAGCTGTAGTTATATAGAATGGTGTGTGTATATACAGTATGGACAGTATATAGATAGAAAAGATGTGTACATCAGTAATTAAATAGGATGAGCCTTGACTAGTTTAAAGTGTATACATATGAAATGGGTAAAACAGTATGTAAACATTATTAAAGTGAGCCTCTAAGGTGCAGGGCAGGGTACTGGGTGGAGGCCGGCTAGTAACAGTGACTATAGTTCAGGGCAGGGTACTGGGTGGAGGCTAGTAACAGTGACTAAGGTTCAGGGCAGGGTACTGGGTGGAGGCTGGCTAGTAACAGTGACAATAGTTCAGAGCAGGGTACTGGGGGGAGGCTAGTAACAGTGACTATAGTTCAGAGCAGGGTACTGGGTGGAGGCCGGCTAGTAACAGTGACTATAGTTCAGAGCAGGGTACTGGGTGGAGGCTAGTAACAGTGACTATAGTTCAGAGCAGGGTACTGGGTGGAGGCCGGCTAGTAACAGTGACTATAGTTCAGAGCAGGGTACTGGGTGGAGGCTAGTAACAGTGACTATAGTTCAGAGCAGGGTACTGGGTGGAGGCTAGTAACAGTGACTATAGTTCAGAGCAGGGTACTGGGTGGAAGCTAGTAACAGTGACAATAGTTCAGGGCAGGGTACTGGGTGGAGGCTAGTAACAGTGACTATAGTTCAGGGCAGGGTACTGGGTGGAGGCCGGCTAGTAACAGTGACTATAGTTCAGGGCAGGGTACTGGGGGGAGGCCGGCTAGTAACAGTGAGTATAGTTCAGGGCAGGGTACTGGGTGGAGGCTGGCTAGTAACAGTGACTAAGGTTCAGGGCAGGGTACTGGGTGGAGGCTGGCTAGTAACAGTGACTAAGTTCAGAGCAGGGTACTGGGTGGAGGCCGGCTAGTAACAGTGACTAAGTTCAGAGCAGGGTACTGGGTGGAGGCCGGCTAGTAACAGTGACTAAGTTCAGAGCAGGGTACTGGGTGGAGGCCGGCTAGTAACAGTGACTAAGTTCAGGGCAGGGTACTGGGTGGAGGCCGGCTAGTAACAGTAACTAAGTTTCAGAGCAGGGTACTGGGTGGAGGCCGGCTAGTAACAGTGACTAAGGTTCAGAGCAGGGTACTGGGTGTAGGCTGGCTAGTAACAGTGACTAAGGTTCAGAGCAGGGTACTGGGTGGAGGCTGGCTAGTAACAGTGACTAAGGTTCAGGGCAGGGTACTGGGTGGAGGCTGGCTAGTAACAGTGACTATAGTTCAGAGCAGGGTACTGGGTGGAGGCTGGCTAGTAACGGTGACTATAGTTCAGGGCAGGGTACTGGGTGGAGGCTAGTAACAGTGACTAAGGTTCAGGGCAGGGTACTGGGTGGAGGCTGGCTAGTAACAGTGACTATAGTTCAGAGCAGGGTACTGGGTGGAGGCTGGCTAGTAACGGTGACTATAGTTCAGGGCAGGGTACTGGGTGGAGGCTAGTAACAGTGACTAAGGTTCAGGGCAGGGTACTGGGTGGAGGCTGGCTAGTAACAGTGACTATAGTTCAGAGTAGGGTACTGGGTGGAGGCTGGCTAGTAACAGTGACTAAGTTCAGGGCAGGGTACTGTGTGGAGGCTGACTAGTAACAGTGACTATAGTTCAGAGCAGGGTACTGGGTGGAGGCTGGCTAGTAACAGTGACTAAGTTCAGGGCAGGGTACTGGGTGGAGGCTGGCTAGTAACAGTGATTATAGTTCAGGGCAGGGTACTGGGTGGAGGCTGGCTAGTAACAGTGACTAAGTTCAGGGCAGGGTACTGGGTGGAGGCTGGCTAGTAACAGTGACTATAGTTCAGGGCAGGGTACTGGGTGGAGGCTGGCTAGTAACAGTGACTATAGTTCAGGGCAGGGTACTGGGTGGAGACTGGCTAGTAACAGTGACTAAGTTCAGGGCAGGGTACTGGGTGGAGGCCGGCTAGTAACAGTGACTATAGTTCAGGGCAGGGTACTGGGTTGAGGCTGGCTAGTAACAGTGACTAAGTTCAGGGCAGGGTACTCGGTGGAGGCCGGCTAGTAACAGTGACGAAGGTTCAGGGCAGGGTACTGGGTGGAGGCTGGCTAGTAACATTGACTAAGGTTCAGGGCAGGGTACTGGGTGGAGGCTGGCTAGTAACAGTGACTAAGTTCAGGGCAGGGTACTGGGTGGAGGCTGGCTAGTAACAGTGACTAAGTTCAGGGCAGGGTACTGGGTAGAGGGTGGCTAGTAACAGTGACTATAGTTCAGGGCAGGGTACTGGGTGGAGGCTGGCTAGTAACAGTGACTAAGTTCAGGGCAGGGTACTGGGTGGAGGCCGGCTAGTAACAGTGAGTATAGTTCAGGGCAGGGTACTGGGTGGAGGCTGGCTAGTAACAGTGACTAAGTTCAGGGCAGGGTACTGGGTGGAGGCCGGCTAGTAACAGTGACTAAGTTCAGGGCAGGGTACTGGGTGGAGGCTGGCTAGTAACAGTGACTAAGTTCAGGGCAGGGTACTGGGTGGAGGCTAGTAACAGTGAGTAAGTTCAGGGCAGGGTACTGGGTGGAGGCTAGTAACAGTGACTAAGTTCAGGGCAGGGTACTGGGTGGAGGCTAGTAACAGTGACTATAGTTCAGGGCAGGGTACTGGGTGGAGGCTGGCTAGTAACAGTGACTAAGTTCAGGGCAGGGTACTGGGTGGAGGCTAGTAACAGTGACTAAGTTCAGGGCAGGGTACTGGGTGGAGGCTAGTAACAGTGACTAAGTTCAGGGCAGGGTACTGGGTGGAGGCTAGTAACAGTAACTAAGGTTCAGGGCAGGGTACTGGGTGGATGCTGGCTAGTAACAGTAACTAAGGTTCAGGGCAGGGTACTGGGTGGAGGCTGGCTAGTAACAGTGACTAAGTTCAGATCAGGGTACTGGGTGGAGGCCGGCTAGTAACAGTAACTAAGGTTCAGGGCAGGGTACTGGGTGGAGGCCGGCTAGTAACAGTGACTAAGTTCAGGGTAGGGTACTGGGTGGAGGCTGGCTAGTAACAGTGACTAAGTTCAGGGCAGGGTACTGGGTGGAGGCCGGCTAGTAACAGTGAGTATAGTTCAGGGCAGGGTACTGGGTGGAGGCTGGCTAGTAACAGTGACTAAGTTCAGGGCAGGGTACTGGGTGGAGCCCGGCTAGTAACAGTGACTAAGTTCAGGGCAGGGTACTGGGTGGAGGCTAGTAACAGTGACTAAGTTCAGGGCAGGGTACTGGGTGGAGGCTAGTAACAGTGACTAAGTTCAGGGCAGGGTACTGGGTGGAGGCTAGTAACAGTGACTATAGTTCAGGGCAGGGTACTGGGTGGAGGCTGGCTAGTAACAGTAACTAAGGTTCAGGGCAGGGTACTGGGTGGAGGCTGGCTAGTAACAGTGATTAAGTTCAGGGCAGGGTACTGGGTGGAGGCCGGCTAGTAACAGTGACTAAGTTCAGGGCAGGGTACTGGGTGGAGACTGGCTAGTAACAGTGACTAAGTTCAGGGCAGGGTACTGGGTGGAGGCCGGCTAGTAACAGTGACTAAGTTCAGGGCAGGGTACTGGGTGGAGGCTAGTAACAGTGACTAAGTTCAGGGCAGGGTACTGGGTGGAGGCTGGCTAGTAACAGTGACTATAGTTCAGGGCAGGGTACTGGGTGGAGGCCGGCTAGTAACAGTGACTAAGTTCAGGGCAGGGTACTGGGTGGAGGCTGGCTAGTAACAGTGACTAAGTTCAGGGCAGGGTACTGGGTGGAGGCTAGTAACAGTAACTAAGGTTCAGGGCAGGGTACTGGGTGGAGGCTGGCTAGTAACAGTAACTAAGGTTCAGGGCAGGGTACTGGGTGGAGGCTGGCTAGTAACAGTGACTAAGTTCAGATCAGGGTACTGGGTGGAGGCCGGCTAGTAACAGTAACTAAGGTTCAGGGCAGGGTACTGGGTGGAGGCCGGCTAGTAACAGTGACTAAGTTCAGGGTAGGGTACGGGGTGGAGGCTGGCTAGTAACAGTGACTAAGTTCACTAAACTCAACACCTCCCTCTGCAGCTGGATCCTGGACTTCCTGACGGACCGCCCCCAGGTGGTGAGGGTAGGTAACAACACATCTGCCACGCTGATCCTCAACACGGGGGCCCCTCAGGGGTGCATGCTTAGTCCCCTCCTGTACTCCCTATTCACCTATGACTGCGTGACCAAGCATGACTCCAACACCATCATTAAGTTTGCTGACGACACAACAGTGGTCGGCCTGATCACCGACAACGATGAGACAGCCTATAGGGAGGAGGTCAGAGAACTGGCAGTGTGGTGCCAGGACAACAACCTCTCTCTCAATGTGAGCAAGACAAAGGAGCTGATCGTGGACTATAGGAAAAGGCAGGCCGAACAGGCCCCCATTAACATCGACGGGGCTGAAGTGGAGCGGGTTGAGAGTTTCAAGTTCCTTCGTGTCCACATCACCAACGAACTGTCATGGTCCAAACACACCAAGACAGTTGTGAAGAGGGCATGACAACTCCTTTTCCCCCTCGGGAGACTGAAAAGATTTGGCGTGGGTCCCCCAGATCCTCAAAAAGTTTTACAGCTGCACCATCGAGAGCATCCTGACCGGTTACATCACTGCCTGGTATGGCAACTGCTCGGCATCTGACCGCAAGGCGTAGCGGGGTAGTGCGTACGGCCCAGTACATAGCTGGGGCCAAGCTTCCTGACATCCAGGACCTATATACTAGGCAGTGTCAGAGGAAGGCCCAAAAAATAGTTAAGGACTCCAATCATCCAAGTCATAGACTGTTCTCTCTGCTACCGCATGGCAAGTGGTACCGGAGCGCCATGTCTGGGACCAAAAGGCTTCTCAACAGCTTCTACCCCCAAGCCATAAGACTGCAGAACAATGAATCAAATGGCCACCCGGACTATTTACATTGAACCCCCACTTTTGTTTTTACTCTGCTGCTTCTCGCTGTTTATTATTTATGTGTACGCTCCCCACCTAAGCTGACAGAGCTTGAGAGGGTCTGCAGAGAAGAATGGGTGAAACTCCCCAAATATAGGTGTGTAAAGCTTGAAGCATCATACCCAAGAAGACTTGAGGCTGTAACCGCTTGAGACTTGAGGCTGTAATCGAGTAAAGGATCTGAATACTTATGTAAATGTGATATTTCAGTTTATTTAAGTTAGATATTTTTTTTTACATTTGCAAAAATGTCCAATGTATGGTGTTCAATGTAGGCCTACATTCCATGAGACTTTTGTAAAAAAAAATACATGCAGGGCTTGACATCCTTCAGACTGAAAATGTTCTTGTATTGTTTGATGAAAGCAAACACTTTACAAAATAAAATGCATCATTATTTGCATACCATTATTGTTAGACAAAAAAAAACTCTTTACCTGGCTTTTCAAAGATGTTTAGAAATGCACACATTTGTGCTCTTGTAGGAAGCAATCAATCTCCCATTGCTGAGTACAAATGATCTATAACTGGGCTGATAACTCACTAACTAGCAAAGGATATGAACAAAATGTGCACACATGGCTACATGCAGCTCTTACTTTGATCTCAGAACAAGCACATCTACTCACAACCACTCATGCTGTAAAAACAGTCCAGTTCAAAGTGAATGGCACAGATCCATATATGGCAATGGGCTATTTGCATATAGGCCTACTGCAGCTCTGATTGGTTACGGCACACATAAGAGTACGGGCCTGAATTGTGCCTGTCAATGCAATAGAATGCCACTCTGATGCGTTCTGCCCTTATGTGTTCTACACTACCCCGCTACGCCTTGCGTATAATATTGAACCCTTATGTATCATCATGCAACCTTATTTTTAATCATTGCACAGTTATAAACAATAGTTATTTTCTCACTTCTGGGAGTGATGCATTGTTGCTCTGTCCCAGGAACAGAAATAGTTGGTTTTCAGACCAATGGTCAAGTCCCATGTTGTGTCTTTTCCCATGTTTGAAACCCTGATAATGCAGTTATTTATTCGAGGAATGAAGGCCTCATCTGAAGATCTCAAGCCAAATGAATGGGGTGGTTCTCCGGTTTTGGAGATCTTCCCATCTGTGACACGCACTTGAAATGAAGATGACCTGGAACGTTCCCAGAATTTTGTGTTGAGACTGACATCATGTGACAGTGCACTGTGAAGAATCAGGATGGACGTGGCTATGAGAAGTGTGCAACGGCCTGACAGAAGAGATTGAGAGAAATAAATATTGTTCACTAGATAAAAATGTTGATAGAGGGAAGTGGGTAAATTCTCAATGCAATTTGTTTACTTTTGGATACAGAAGTTCTGCTGGATGATTTAGCACGCTGCTCAGCTAGCTAAGAAGCTAGCTAGATAGCTAACATTTGCTAGCACCTCTGTCCTATGCTAGCTAACATTATGTAAAACCTAAAACGTATTTTTGATATAGAAATTCTGCTAGATGATTTAGCATGAGATAATCTTTTGGCATGATATAGTTAGCTAGCTAAGTAGATTGGCTAGTTATTGGCTAGTTAGCTTCGCTAGCTAGCTAACTAGCAAATGTTATCTGCCAGATAGCTAGCTAACATCGACATGCCAGAACTTTCATGCAATTTGTTTAGTTAGGCAGCTAGGTAGATGGTAAGTTAGCTAGCTTACATCCTTTATCAGTACACTAGTGGTTCCAATTTTAAGATTAGCTTACTATCAGTTCTCTGCTGCCAATGACTGGAACGAACTACAAAAATCTCTGAAACTGGAAACACTTATCTCCCTCACTAGCTTTAAGCACCAGCTGTTAGAGCAGCTCACAGATCACTGCACCTGTACATAGCCCATCTATAATTTAGCCCAAACAACTACCTCTTCCCCTACTGTATTTATTTATTTTATTTATTTTGCTCCTTTGCACCATATTATTTCTATTTCTACTTTGCACTTTCTTCCACTACAAATCTACCATTCCAGTGTTTTACTTGCTATATTGTATTTACTTTGCCACCATGGCCTTTTTTGCCTTTACCTCCCTTATCTCACCTCATTTGCTCACTTTGTATATAGACTTATTTTTCTACTGTATTATTGACTATGTTTGTTTTACTCCATGTGTAACTCTGTGTTGTTGTATGTGTCGAACTGCTTTGCTTTATCTTGGCCAGGTCGCAATTGTAAATGAGAACTTGTTCTCAACTGGCCTACCTGGTTAAATAAAGGTGAAATAAAATAAATAAATAAAAATCTAGCTAGCTAGAGGTCTAGCTAACGTATTAGCAAACCCCTTTAATCAGTGGAAGCTAGCTATTAGTCATAATAAGTCATGTGAAACACTAGTGTCACGGAACCAAGGCGGAATCATTGCCACCACACCAAAGAGATATGAAACACCGCAAAGAGATATGAAACACGGGTCATCTGTTGGGGAACTTGGGAACTTGAAACACTACTCTACCTCAAAAATGTGTTCGAGGAGTGTTAGGGGAAAAACGGCAACCAGGGAAAGTGTTCGGGGGGATGGTGACGAAGTGGAAGTACAGGCAGTTACCCCAACAGGTAGGCCTACATTATATTCACTGTGTTTATACAAGTTTTTTGGGGACATAAATTCATCAATATGATAATAACTAGTTAAAAGAGTACATTTGGGATCTAGCTAATGATTAGCCCGATACGCTAAATGCAGATAAGGCAACCCCAAGCTTCACACTACGTTGAAACAATGTTGATTCGACCCGTTTATGCCCAGTGTGTCACTAGGATTTTGTCCTGAACGGCACCATATTCCCTGGTCAAAACAAATGTGCTACATAGAGTAGAGAGGTTCGGCAGCAGCTCGAAGGACGGGCGACGCCAAATGACTGAGCTGGAAGGGAGGGGGAGCCAAAGCCAAGGCTGGTGTGACATAGTGGGTACCCACTCTTACCCTAACCATTGTTCACCACTTTCCATACAATAATTTGGTAAAGAAAGGACTAGGTTTATGTCCTAAATGGCACCATATTTCCTGGTCAAAACAAATGTGCTACATAGAGTACCATGTCATTTGGGACATACCCCAGGCAAGGCCGGATTAGGGAATCACAGAGCTTTGGTTTTATTATTTGTAAAATCTATGCCAAAGCTCATTGAAGTTGTTCTGGCAGCTCATGGTTGCCTAACACCCTGTCTTTTTTGGAGCCTCTTGGGCCCCCTATGGGCTTGAGCCCAGCCCCTGACTCACACAATTATTTATTATGCAGTTTTTATTTGTATTTTTTATTAATCGGTTACCCAGTCAAGGTCCTCCAGTTACCCATGTGGGCCCCCTACCTCTTCTCCTCCCCCCATTCGATGATTAGCAGAGTGGCAGCAGACAGCAAAAAATACTAAATATATACTACATATATAATATATACTACATATATAGCACATATATAATATATACTACATATATACCACATATATAATATATACTACAGATATACTACATATATACTACATATATAATATATACTACATATATACCACATATATAATATATACTACATATATACTACATATATAATATATACTACATATATAATATATACTACATATATACTACATATATAATATATACTACATATATACTACATATATAATATATACTACATATATACTATATATATACTACATATATAATATACACTACATATATAATATATACTACATATATAATATATACTACATATATACTACATATATAAAATATACTACATATATACTACATATATAATATATACTACATATATAATATATACTACATATATACTACATATATACTACATATATAATATATACTACATATACACTACATATATAATATATACTACATATATAATATATACTACATATACACTACATATATAATATATACTACATATATAATATATACTACATATACACTACATATATAATATATACTACATATATAATATATACTACATATACACTACATATATAATATATACTACATATATAATATATACTACATATACTACATATATAATATATACTACATATATACTACATATATACTACATATATAATATACACTACATATATAATATATACTACAATATTTCTAAATTGTTTTGCTGCCTCTTGGGCCACCCACGAGCCCAGTTCTGGACTCCTGAACACAAATCCCTCTGACACTACACACAATGAGCACATCTGGACTGGACCCACTGTGTGTGTGTGTGGGTGCATGTATGCGTTCATGCGTGTGTGGGTGTGTGTGTGTGTGTGTGTGTGTGTGTGTGTGTGTGTGTGTGTGTGTGTGTGTGTGTGTGTAAAATGACCCCACTGATACTATACACAACAACAATGACCAACATCTGCCCTCCATCCTAACCACCCATCAACATGACTGTTATTGTTGCTGCCTGTCAAGTAGAACCAGTCCATGATGTATTATGCTTTCAACATGTTCAAAAATGTTTCGCTCTCAAACACTGCCTGCTCTCCTGCTGTGATTGTAAAGCCTGTTACGTTTCAAGACTCGCCTCTGGGCACCAAACACAGATTATTAGCCTTTTCCCGTACTTTTTGCCTACCATGTTCACTACGCCCCCAGTGTGAGTGTGGGTAAGCCAGCCCGTTGGCGTGTGTATCCGTGACATGCATGTGAGTGTGGGTGAGCCAGCCTGTTGGCGTGTGTGTCCATGACCTGCGTGTACAAGTGCGTGGGTAATGTGTGTGTTGTTCGGCCCTGATCCATCCCATCCCTCTACTGTTGGCCTAGCTACCGCCATTTCATTAAGTGTTATGACATCACTCCATGGTGCCGGCCCACTCCCTGTCTATCAGTGTGATTGGCCAACATAAACAGAATTAGCTCGTGGATCTGCTCTGTGACAGCGACATGACAAGTTCTATAGTATATAATGAACAAAAATATAAACACAACATGCAACAATATCAAAGATTTTACTGAGTTACAGTTCATATAAGGAAATCTGTCAATTGAAATAAATGAATTAGACCCTTATCTATGGATTTCAAATGACTGGGCAGGGGCTCAGCCATAGGTGGGCCTTGGAGGGCATAGGCCCACCCACTGAGGAGCCAGGCAGAATGAGATTTTCCCCACAAAAGGGCTTTATTACAGACAGAAATACTCCTCCGCACCCTCTGACAATCCTGCACGTGAAGAAGCCGATGTGGAGGTCCTGGGCTGCCGTGGTTACACTTGGTCCGCAGTTGTTACGTCGGTTGGACGTACTGCTAAATTCTCTAAAACGAAATTGGAGGCGGTTTATGGTAGAGATATGAACATTAATTTCTCTCGCAACATTCTCTGATGGACATTGCTGCAGTCAGCATGCCAATTGAACGCTTCCTCAAAACTTGAGACATCTGTGGCATTGTGTTGTGTGACAAAACTGCACATTTTAGAGTGGCCTTTTATTGTCCCCAGCACAAGGTGCACCTGTGTAATGATCATGCTGTTTACTCAGCTTCTTGATATGCCACACCTGTCAGGTGGATGGATTATCTTGCGTTTATATTTTTGTTCAGTTTAGATTCTGGAACACCAAGCTAAACCAACCTGATAGTAAAAACCCAGAGTGAAACCCGAAGCATTGGATTGTTGTTACTTTTATTTTACCTGTCCCACCGACGCTCACTCAAACACATGTTACACAACCGGACGGGCGAACTTACGCACCTGTACACACACACACACACACCAGCAGACAAGAACACACACACACTTTCTCTCCCTCTCAATGTGGGTAACATCAGAGAAAAAAAGAAAGAAAGAAAGACAGAGAAAGAAAGAAAGAAATAGAGAGAGAGAGACACAGACAGAGACACAGACACAGACACAGACACAGACACAGACACAGACACAGAGACAGAGACAGAGACAGAGACAGAGACAGAGACAGAGACAGAGACAGAGACAGAGACAGAGACAGAGAGAGAGAGAGAGAGAGAGAGAGAGAGAGAGAGAGAGAGAGAGAGACACAGACACAGACACAGACACAGACACAGACACAGACACAGACACAGACACAGAGACAGAGACAGAGACAGAGACAGAGACAGAGACAGAGACAGAGACAGAGAGAGAGAGAGAGAGAGAGAGAGAGAGAGAGAGAGAGACACAGACACAGACACAGACACAGACACAGACACAGACACAGACACAGACACAGACACAGACACAGACACAGAGACAGAGACAGAGACAGAGACAGAGACAGAGACAGAGAGAGAGAGAGAGAGAGAGAGAGAGAGAGAGAGAGAGAGAGAGAAAGAGATTGTTTAACTTTTGTACATTATCTACTTCACTTGCTTTGGCAATGTTAACATATGTTTCCCATGCCAATAAAGCCCTTAAATTGAATTGAATTGAGTTGAGAGAGAGAGAGTGAGACCAGTGGAGACAGCAAAGACAAGATCTAGAACGAAAACATCTTAAGAAGAGGTTCTGGAATCTAAACATCACAGTAATCTTGGTTGGTTCTGGAACCACACAAACATAAAGGGCAATAGATTCTATAACTGATTAAAGTATTTTTTGTCAGATCCTAATTTGGGATGTGGAATTTTATGCCAACAAACCAAAATTCATTTTTGTTGGTGTAGAAGGCCCTTCTTTGCTTGTCTCTCAGATTGTTCACAGCTTTGTGGAAGTTACCTGTGGTGCCGATGTTTAGGCCGAGGTAGGTATAGTTATTTGTGTGCTCTAGGGCAACGGTGTCTAGATGGAATTTGTATTTGTGGTCCTGGCAACTGGACCTTTTTTGGAACACCATTATTTTTGTCTTACTGGGATTTACTGTCAGGGCACAGGTCTGGCAGAATCTGTGCAGAAGATCTTAGTGCTGCTTTAGGCCCTCCTGGGTTTGTCACGTTCTGACCAGTAAAGGGGTTATTTGTTATTGTAGTTTGGTCGGGACGTGGCAGTGGGTGTTTGTTTTATGTGGTTCGGGGTTTGTTGGGATATGTGTTTATGTAGAGGGGTGTTTGTTTAGAGTGTTCCGGGTTTTGGTTAATGTTCTGTTAGTATATTTCTATGTTCTAGTCTTTATATTTCTATGTTTAGTTGAGGGGGTTGACCTTCAATTGGAAGCAGCTGCTCTTCATTGCTTCTAATTGAAGGTCTTATTTAAGAGGGGTGTTTTTGTCATGGGATTTGTGGGAAGTTGTTGTTGCACTGCTGTGTTAGCCTGCAATACTGTTTGTTCATACGTTTTCTTGTTTTGTTTGTTTTAGTGTTCAATAAAATATAAAATGAGCACTCAACCCGCTGCGCCTTGGTCCAGTATATACGACGATCGTTACAGGGTTGGTGACAGAAGAACCGATTATCAACAAACAGCAAACAGCAGATTCTAGTAGGGTGAGGCTGGGTGCTGCAGACTGTTCTAGTGCCCTCACTAATTCGTTGATATACAGTGCATTCGGAAAGTATTCAGACCCCTTGACTTTTTCCAAATTTTGTTACATTACAGCCTTATTCTAAAATTGATTACATTTTTTTTGTATTATTTCATCTTTATTTAACCAGGTAGGCTAGTTTGGAACAAGTTCTCATTTACAACTGCGACCTGGCCAAGATAAAGCAAAGCAGTGCGACACAAACAACAACAAAGAGTTACACATGGAATAAACAAACATACAATCAATAACACAATAGAAAAAGTCTATACACAGTGTGTGCAAATGAGGTAAGATAAGGGAGGTAAGACAATAAATAGGCCATAGTGATGAAATAATTACAACTTAGCAGTTAAACACTGGAGTGATAGATGTGCAGAAGATGAATGTGCAAGTAGAAATACTGGAAAACAAAGGAGCAAAAACTATATAAATAAATAAATAAATAAATAAATAAATAACAGGGGATGCGGTAGTTGGATGGGCTATTTACAGATGGGCTATGTACAGGTGATATTAAAATGTGATATAAAAAAGACGGTTGTTATAATCAATAAAAATGTTCCTCAAAACACCTTTGTAGAATTTTTTGCAAATGTATTAAAAATACAAAAAAAAACTTATTTACATAAGTATTCAGACCCTTTGCTATGAGACTCTAAATTGAGCTCAGATGCATCCTATTTCAATTGATCATCCATTAGATGTTTCTACAACTTGATTGGAGTCTAACTGTGGTAAATTCAATTGATTGGACATGATTTGGAAAGGCACACACCTGTCTATATAAGGTCCCACAGTTGGCAGTGCATGTCAGAGTAAAAACAAAGCCATGAGGTCAAAGGAATTGTCCGTAAAGCTCAGAGACAGGATTGTGTCGAGGCACAGATCTGGGGAAGGCTACCAAAACATTTCTGCAGCATTGAAAGTCCCCAAGAACACAGTGGCCTCCATTATTCTTAAATTGAAGAAGTTCGGAATCACCAAGAGTCTTCCAAGAGCTGGCTGCCCAGGCAAACTGAGCAATCGGGGGGGGGGGGGGGGCCTTGGTCAGGGAGGTGACAAAGAACCTGATGGCCACTCTGACAGAGCTCCAGAGTGCCTCTGTGGTGATGGGAGAACCTTCCAGAAGGACAACCATCTCTGCAGCAATCCACCAATCAGGCTTTTATGGTAGAGTGGCCAGACGGAAGCCACTCCTCAGTAAAAGGCACATGACAGCCCGCTTGGAGTTTGCCAAAAGGCACCTAACGAACTCTCAGACCATGAGAAACAAGATTCTCTGGTCTGATGAAACCAAGATTGAACTCTTTGGCCTGAATGCCAAGCGTCATGTCTGAAGGAAACCTGGCACCATCCCTACAATGAAGCATGGTGGTGGCAGCATTATGCTGTGGGGATGTTTTTCAGTGGCAGGGATTGGGAGACTAGTCAGGATTGAGGGAAAGATGAATGGAGCAAAGTAGAGAGATATTTTATGAGAACCTGCCTCAGAGCGCTCAGGACCTCAGACTGGGGCGAAGGTTCACCTTCCAATTAGACAACAACCCTAAGCACACAGCCAAGACAACACAGGAGTGGTTTCTAAATGTCTTTGAGTGGCCCAGACAGAGCCCGGACTTGAACCCGATCGAACATCTCTGGAAAGACCTGAAAATAGCTGTGCAGCAACGCTCCCCATCCAACCTGACAGAGCTTAAGAAGATCTGCAGAGAAGAATGAAAGAAACTCCCCAAATACAGGTGTGCCAAGCTTGTAGCGTCATACCCAATAAGGCACGAGGCTGTAATCGCTGCCAAAGGTGCTTCAACAAAGTACTGAGTAAAGGGTCTGAATACTTATGTAAATGTTGTTGTTTTTTATACAAGTGCAAAAAGTTCTAAAAACCTGTTTTTTCTTCAGTATGGGGTATTGTGATGTCATTGTGGGGTATTGTGATGTCATTGTGGGGTATTGTGATGTCATTGTGGGGTATTGTGATGTCATTGTGGGGTATTGTGATGTCATTGTGGGGTATTGTGATGTTATTGTGGGGTATTGTGATGTCATTGTGGGGTATTGTCTGTAGATTGATTAGGGGAAATTACAACTCAATCCATTTTAGAATAAGGCTGTAATGTAACAAAATATGGAAAAAGTAAAGGGGTCTGAATACTTTCCGAATGCACGAATGCACATCCTGTATTGTGTTAGTGATTCATCATAGTGAAGGCCTCATTATATAGTATTGTTCTGTTAAAGTGTGATTTTACTGTGATCTGATAGGGGTGTCAGTGGGCTGACTGTGAACGCTCTGAGAGACTCTGGGTTGAGGTTGGTGATAAAGTAGTCTACAGTACTACTGCCAAGAGATGAGCTATAGGTGTACATACCGTAGGAGTCCCCTCGAAGCCTACCATTAACTATGTACATACCCAGCGTGTAACAGAGCTATAGGTGTATCTACCGTAGGAGTCCCCTCGAAGCCTACCATTAACTATGTACATACCCAGCGTGTACCAGAGCTATAGGTGTATCTACCGTAGGAGTCCCCTCGAAGCCTACCATTAACTATGTACATACCCAGCGTGTAACAGAGCTATAGGTGTATCTACCGTAGGAGTCCCCTCGAAGCCTACCATTAACTATGTACATACCCAGCGTGTACCAGAGCTATAGGTGTATCTACCGTAGGAGTCCCCTCGAAGCCTACCATTAACTATGTACATACCCAGCGTGTAACAGAGCTATAGGTGTATCTACCGTAGGAGTCCCCTCGAAGCCTACCATTAACTATGTACATACCCAGCATGCAACAGAGCTGCAGGAGTTCTGACCCATTGTTGTTGGTTGATTTGTCATAGTTGTGTCTGGGGGGGGGGGTATATTTGGTAGGGAATGCTGTCACCTCCAGGTTGGTGTTTGTCCCCCTGTGTGCTGAGAGTGTCGGGTTCTTGTCCAGTTTTGGCATTTAAGTTGCCACAGACTAGTACATGTCCCTGGGCCTGGAAGTGGTTGATCTCCCCCTCTAGGATGGAGAAGCTGTCTTCATTAAAGTATGGGGATTCTAGTGGGGGGATATAGGTAGCACACATGAGGACATTTTTCTCTGTTGAGATCATGTCCTTATTAATTTCTAGCCAGATGTAAAATGTTCCTGTTTTGACTAATTTAATAGAGTGGGTTAAGTCTGCTTTATACAAAATTAGCATACACCCTGAGTCTTTTCCCTGTTTTACTCCCATTAGTTTGGTGGATGGGACTACCAGCTCTCTGTAACCTAGAGGGCAACCAGTGGGTCCATCTCCTCTATACCACCTGGTAGTGTGGTGGATGGGACTACCAGCTCTCTGTAACCTAGAGGGCAACCAGTGGGTCCTTCTTCTCTATATCATGTTTCTTGTAGGATGACAATGTCTGTATTTCCAATTTCTTTGATGAAGTCTGGGTTCCTGCTCTTTAGGCCAGATGACCTCAGACTTTGTATATTCCAGGATGAGATAGTGAAACCTTTGTCTTTGAGATTATCTAGTGTTACTCTCCCTCTCTCTCTCTCCTTCTTCCTCCCTCTCCAGTGGAGCCAGCATAGAGAACATTCTAACAGACCCAGAATCAGGATGGAGAGAGAGTGTGTGTCTTCAGTTTGGATATATTCTAAGTCCTGGCAACTCTGTTCTATAATCACCAGACTGGGGGGGGGGGGGGGGGGGGTATTGAACATGGTAGGCAAAAAGTACGGGAAAAAGCGAATCATCTGTGTTTGGTGCCCAGAGGCGAGTCTTGAAACGTAACAGGCTTTACAATCACAGCAGGAGAGCAGGCAGTGTTTGAGAGCGAAACATTTTTCAACGTATTGAAAGCATAATACATCATGGACTGGTTCTACTTGACAGGCAGCAACAATAACAGTCATGTTGATGGGTGGTTAGGATGGAGGGCAGATGTTGGTCATTGTTGTTGTGTATAGTATCAGTGGGGTCATTTTACACACACACACACACACACACACACACACACACACACGCATGAACGCATACATGCACCCACACCCACACACAGTGGGTCCAGTCCAGATGTGCTCATTGTGTGTAGTGTCAGAGGGATTTGTGTTCAGGAGTCCAGAACTAGGCTCGTGGGTGGCCCAAGAGTCAGCAAAACAATTTAGAAATATATACAGTATATATTATATATGTAGTATATATTATATATGTAGTATATATTTAGTATTTTATTACTGCAACCGCCAACCACAGGAGGACTCAGGAGCCTCCTCTCAATGAAGGTAGACTGCCTGTTGCCTGCTGCCGCTTTGCTAATCATCGGATGGGGGAGGAGAAGAGGTAGGGGGCCCACATGGGTAACTGGAGGACCATGACTGGGTAACTGATTAATAAAAAATACAAATAAAAACTGCATAATAAATAATTGTGTGAGTCAGGGGCTGGGCTCAAGCCCATAGGGGGCCCAAGAGGCTCCAAAAAAGACAGGGTGTTAGGCAACCATGAGCTGCCAGAACAACTTCAATGAGCTTTGGCATAGATTTTACAAATAATAAAACCAAAGCTCCGGGGCCTATGATTTCCTAATCCGGCCTTGCCTGGGGTACGTCCCAAATGACATGGTACTCTATGTAGCACATTTGTTTTGACCAGGAAATATGGTGCCATTTAGGACATAAACCTAGTCCTTTCTTTACCAAATTATTGTATGGAAAGTGGTGAACAATGGTTAGGGTAAGAGTGGGTACCCACTATGTCACACCAGCCTTGGCTTTGGCTCCCCCTCCCTTCCAGCTCAGTCATTTGGCGTCGTCCGTCCTTCAAGCTGCTGCCGAACCTGCTGCTGGCAAACGCCCTTCACCCATCAGGAGATGTTAGAACAGTCCACATTTACTACAGATTAAAGGAGTTCGCTAATACACTAGCTAGTTAGCTAGCCAGCTAGCTAGCTAGATAGTAAGTTAGTCTTAAAATTGGAACCACTAGTGTGCTGACAAAGGATGCAAGCTAGCTAACTTACCAGTGACCTAGCTAGAGACAGTACCTGAGTTTAAAGGTAAGATGACTAGGTAGCTAGCATGTTTATTCCAAAAATGCTAACTAAACAAATTGAATGGAAATTATGTCATGTCGATGTTAGCTAGCTAGCTGGCAGATAACATTTGCATACTAGCGAAGCTAACTAGCCAGTAAATGTAATCTACTTAGCTAGCTAACTATATCATGCCAAAAGATTATCTCATGCTAAATCAACTAGCAGAATTTAAATATTCAAAAATATAACTTTTTCAGGTTTTACCTAATGCTAGCTAGGTAGTTAACTAACATTTCCTAGCTAACAGTAGCTACATAGGACAGAGGTGCTAACAAACATTAGCTATCTAGCTATCTATTTAGCTAGCTGAGCAGTGTGCTAAATCATCCAGCAGAACTTCTGTATCCAAAAATTTTAAAAATGCATTGAGAATTTACCCACTCTCCTCTATCAACATTTGTATCTAGTGAACAAGGTTCTTTTCACTCAATCACTTCTGTCTGGCCTTTGCACACTTATCATAGCCACGTCCTTACTGATTCCTCACAACGCACTGTTCACACTGTTACAGGTCATCTTTATTTCAAATGCATTTCACAGATGGGCAGATTCTCTCCGAAACCAGAGAACCCCCCTTTCGTTCCTGGAATAAATAATTGCATCATCAGAGTTTCAAACGTGGTGCAAGACACAACATGGGAGTTGACCATTGGTCTGAAAACCAACTATTTCTGTTCCTGGGACAGATCAACAATGCATCACTCCCAGAAGTGAGAAAATAACTATTGTTTATAACTGTGCAATGATTAAAAATAAGGTTGCATGATGATACATAAGGGTTCAATATTATACGCAGTTATAAGTGCAGAACGCATCAGAGTAGGATTCTATTGCATTGACAGGCACAATTCAGGCCCATACTCTTATGTGAGCCGTAACCAATCAGAGCTGCAGTAGGCATATATGCAAATAGCCCATTGCCATATATGGATCTGTGCCATTCACTTTGAACTGGACTGTTTTTACAGCATGAGTGGTTGTGAGTAGATGTGCTTGTTCTGAGATCAAAGTAAGAGCTGCATGTAGCCATGTGTGCACATTTTGTTCATATCCTTTGCTAGTTAGTGAGTTATCAGCCCAGTTATAGATAATTTGTAGTCAGCAATGGGGGATTGATTGCTTCCTACAAGAGCACAAAATGTGTACATTTCTAAACATCTTTGAAAAGCCAGGTAAAAAGCTTTTTTTGTCTAACAATAATGTTATGGGAATAATTATGCATTTTATTTCGTAAAGTGATTTCTTTCAAACAACACAACGTTATCAGTGACCTCCTTGTCTGAAGGACAAGTGGATAAACAGGTTCATGTCAAGCCCTGCATGTTTTATTACAAAAGTCTGATGGAATGTAGGCATTGAACAGCACACATAGGCTGAACGATAGAACAGATATTTCCATCTTAAAATGTTATGGGTGTCACGTATACGCAGAGAGTCATAAAGGAAAGGTAATCAAGGTGACGATAGTTAAATAAAAGTTAATTAAAAATAAAAATGATGAAGTCTAGGTGTGCGTAATGAAGATGTCCCAGGCAGGTGGTTAGTAGACCAGCGACATCGAGCACCAGAGCGGGATACAGGAGTAAACAGCGGGATGCATTTTCTCTTTTGTTTTTGATGGTAGGTGTCACGGCTGTCTGAAGGATCGGACCAAAATGCAGAGTGTTTGTAGTTCCACATCTTTATTTATTCGTGAAACGTAATGCAATACATTAAATACTTGAAACACAAAAACAACAAACCGTGACGCAGAGAGGAAAACGCACTACTTAAAAGATAATCACCTACAAAAGCAAGTGGGACAAACATCAACTTAAATATGACCTCCAATTAGAGGTAACGAGGATCAGCTGCCTCCAATTGGAGATCAACCCAAACAACACCAACATAGAAATACAAAACTAGAATCTGAACATAGACAAACACCCCCGTCACGCCCTGACCTACTCTACCATAGAAAATAACAACTTACTATGGTCAGGACGTGACAGTAGGTCACTCTAGTAGGCCTACATTATGATCAAAAAGCCACAGTAGCCCACTTGATCACTGTTAAAACTTTAACTTAAAGCGGGTATAGCCTCAGTGTTCACAGTAAACGTGCACCGGAAGTTGCACGGAATTTTCTCAATGCCCAAGTTTGCGCTCAACAGACCGGAAATTTGCTCAGTGATTACATTTTTTTTTTAGAGAACATTGATCCCTACGATTGTGTCGCTGAGTTGTCATAGTGCTGCAACAAATGTACATTGTCCCAGGAGCGTTGGAAGTCATCATGTAACTAACCTAATTTATGTCCCTCTCAGTCCCCTGAATACCTCTGTCAAACATATAGCTATTGTATGCAGTAATCATGTGTGTATGAACCAGAGTTATACTGTTAGCACTGAGGCGGTGTGCCCTAGTAGGAAGTTCGCTCAAACATAAATATCACTGTCATGTCTACTTCTGATAAGCCGCTCAGTAAAACAATCATAATAATCCAGAAAAGTTATAAAAACAGCCCATATTAACATATGTAGCGTAAGAAACAAGGTTCAAGAAACTGATAACTAGCTAGTAACAGATGACGTGACTATCACTGAAACTCACTTAGATAATACCTTGGTAGGGAATACATTGTTATAACATCTACAGAAAATACAAGAATGCCAATGGTGGAGGTGTTGCGGTCTATATTCAGAAACACATTCCAATACATCGTAGAGAGGATCTCATGTTAATAAATACTGTTGAAGTAATATGGCTACAGGTTCATCTGCCTCAGCTAAAGCCCATTCTGGTGGGAAGCTGCTGTAGATCATCAAGTGCTAATAACCAGTATCTGGATAATGTGTGTGAAATTCTTGATAACATTTTTACATTTTAGTCATTTAGCAGACGCTCTTATCCAGCGACTGACAGTAGTGAGTGCATACACTTCATACATTTTTTTTTTTTTTCTTCTCGTACTGGTCCCACGGGAACGACCCCTGGGAACGACCCCTGGGAACGACCCCTGGGAACGACCGCTGGGAACGACCCCTGGGAACCACCCGCGGGAACCACCCGCGGGAACGACCCCTGGGAACGACCCCTGGGAACGACCCCTGGGAACGACCCGTGGGAACCACCCCTGGGAACGACCCCTGGGAAGACCCCTGGGAACGACCCCTGGGAACGAACCGTGGGAACGACCCGCGGGAACGACCCCTGGGAACCACCCGCGGGCACCACCCGCGGGAACCACCCCTGGGAACCACCCCTGGGAAGACCCCTGGGAACGACCCCTGGGAACCACCCGCGGGCACCACCCGCGGGAACCACCCCTGGGAACGACCCCTGGGAACGACCCGTGGGAACGACCCGTGGGAACCACCCCTGGGAACGACCCCTGGGAACGACCCGCGGGAACGACCCGCGGGAACGACCCCTGGGAACGACCCGCGGGAACGACCCATGGGAACGACCCGCGGGAACGACCCCTGGGAACGACCCGCGGGAACGACCCGCGGGAACGACCCGTGGGAACGACCAGTGGGAACGTACAAAGGAGAAATAACGTATGTGATATTTGTATTTGTATATATTATGGATCCCAAGGCAGCAGCAGCAGCTCTTCCTGAGGTCCAGCATAATTAAGGCATTTATTTATCCATTTTAAAAACATTACAATATATTCAAAACAGATCTCACAACACATTAAGTATTAACAGAGAGGTATATTGACTGGCGGCTTTCATCAAGCTGCCCACTCAAGAAAAAGCTTCAAACTGTAACCAGTGCCTGCAACCTGGTTCAGATTATCAGTCAACCTATCAGGTTATTTACAAACAGCACTGGAATGAAATCCGCAAGTATTGATCACATCTTTACCAAAGCTGCAGAAATCTGCTGTAAAGCAGTATCCAAATCCATCGGATGTCGTGATCACAATATGGTAGCCATATCTAGGAAAACCAAAGGCTGGACCTAATATTGTGTATAAGAGGTTTTGTAGTGATTCCTTTGTTGGTGATGTAAATGATATTTGCTGTCTGTGGTGTGTCATGAGGGGCAACCAGACGCTGCACTTGACACAGGTATTAAATTGCTTATTCCAGTTACTAATAAGCACACACCCATTAACAAAATAACTGTAAAAACTGTTTAATCCTTGTGGATTGATGAGGAATTGAAAATGTTTATGTTATAGTAAAAAGCTTTGAAACATCTTAAATATATTTTTTGGGCAAAAAGGCAAACTCAGCTCCATCATTCATTGGCTCATTCATCACAAAACCCATTGATATTGTCAACTACTTTAATGTTTTTTTCATTGGCAAGATTAGCAAACTTAGACATGACAGCAACAAACGCTAAACCTACACATAACTGACGAAATTATGAAAGACAAGCATTGTAATTCTGAATTCTGTGAAGTGAGTGTGGAAGAGGTGAAACAGTGATTGTTGTCTATCAACACTGACAAGCCACCGGAGTCTGTCAACTTGGATGGAAAATTACTGAGGATGACAGCGGACGATATTGCCACTCCTATTTGTCATCTCTTCAGTCTTACAAAAAATGTGTGCCCTCAGGCCTGGAGGGAAGCAAACGTCATTCCGCTACCCTAGAATAGTAAAACACCCTTTACAGGCTCAAATAGCCGACCAATCAGCCTGCTACCAACCCTTAGTAAACGTCTGTAAAAAATTGTGTTTGACCAGATACAATGCTATTTTACAAGAAGTAAACTAAACAGGCCTTCAGCACGCTTATAGGGAAGGGCATACAATATGCACAGGACTTACACAAATGCTGGATTATTGGCTGAGAGAAATTGATGATAAAAAGATTGAGGGTGCTGTTTTGTTAGACTTCAGTGCGTCTTACATTATTGATCATAGTCTGCTGCTGGAAAAACATATGTTATGGCTTTACACCCACTGCTATATTGTGGATAAAGAGTTACCTGTCTAACAGAACACAGAGGGTGTTCTTTAATGGTAGCACCTCCAACATGATCCAGGTAGAATCTGGCATTCCCCAGGGCAGCTGTATAGGCCCTTTACTTTTGTAAATCTTTACAAATGACCTACCACTGGCTCTGAGTAAAGCCTGTGTGTCTATGTATGCGGGTGACTCAACACTATACACGTCAGCTACTACAGCGAGTGAAATCACTGCAACACTCAACAAATTGCTGCAGTCAGTTTCCGAATGGGTGGCAAGAAAGTTATTTAAAAAGCTAAAAGCATTGTATTTGTGACAAATTACTCACTAAACCTCAACTAAATCTTGTAATGAATAACGTGGAAATTGAGCAAGTTGAGGAGACTAACTGTCATGGTCAAAACATGGATTCAACAGAAGCTAAGATGGGAAGAGGTCTATCCATATGTCCAGAACAGACTATGGGAGGTGCACAGTACTACATAGTCATGACTACATGGAACTCTATTTCACATCAAGTAACTGACGCAAGCAGTAAAATTAGATATAAAAAAAACAGATAAAAATACACCTTCTGGAACATCAGGGACTGTGAAGCAACACAAACAGACAGACATGCACACACGATAGCACTATACACACGTACACATGGATTTTGTACTGTAGATATGTGGTAGTGGTGGAGTAGGGGCCTGAGGGCACACATTGTGTTGTGAAATCTGTGAATGTATTGTAATGTTTTTAAAATTGTATAAACTGCCTTAATTGGCAGCAGCTAATGAAGATCCATAGTAAATACAATAAAATGCAATACTCCTGGATTGTCAACATTTGTCCATTTTCTTTAAAGTATTTAAGCTCTGTCAAATTGGTTGTTGAACATTGCTAGACAATTTTTAGGTCTTGCCATTGATTTAAGTAGATTTAATTGTTTTGGTTTGACATAAAAAGGTGTTGAATACTTGCAAGACATTTCAGCTTTTCATTTTTAATTACATTTGTAAAAATGTCAAAAACATAATTCCACTTTGTCATTATGGGGTATTGTGTGTAGGCCAGTGACAAGACAAATCTATTGAATCCATGTTAAAGTCAGGCTGTAACACAACATGTGGAAAAAGTCAAGGGGTGTGAATACTTTCTGAAGGCACTATGGTACCAAATATCTGATATTGTATTCCCATTTGAACTTTGTGCTTTAAAAATGGTTTAAAGCATAACAATAACATATTTACATGACAATTACAGTTTGTCAATCACTTTGGCTCATTTGAAAGGGTCTTAACATTCTCTAAACTGTAAGTGCAGTTGTCACAACTGTTTTATATGGACATCACAACTCTATTGCATGTCTGCAAAATGTAACTCACCCAAAACATTTAATTCATGCTTCAAAACCGAGTTGTGTCAGTAAATTAACCAATGCCACCAAAATGGAAAGTTGTCATCCTGTGAGCCCTACTGGTCAAAATGTTTAGATGTTATTTTCCCACCATGACAGTCAACCCTGGAAATGTTTGTCATGTACAAATTTCAGTTTTGTTCTACTCTTTTGTTGACACTGACTGCACTATACCAGAATATTCATTTTGTCTAGCTGAATGTTATTGTGTTGAACACTGAGCTGTTTAGATACCGATTTCAACAGTAGGTAAACGTTCACTGGGAAAAGTCAATACTGTAGTACACAGGAAAAGGACGTGCATATTTGTATGTATACAAAACATTGCTACAAAAATAAATGTGTGACATGTAAACAGAAAATTCACATTTGCATGTCCATTTTTACATATAAAGTCATATTTAGTGAACAGAATTTGCCACAAAATGACATCCATGAAGAAAAGAAAAATGATTACCTGCAACAATGGAAAAACCTGCAGTAGTTCTGTAAAAACACTAACTTGTACCTCCTCACAGTACGTAACACTACAAGTTGCCATCTTCTTGGTGGACATCCTGTCGCTCTTGTTGGTCTGACCAGAGATTTATCAACATCACATCTGATGGTTTCCCTTGCGATGCACCCCCCGGGCAGGAAAATAAATGATCCTTGCATGGCGCATCCATCCCCTGCAACGATCGTCTGCGATGTCCTCACAAGCAGCATTCATGGGCATCTAACAGAGACATCTGATCTTGTGCCTGATAGTCATATACTTTCCACCTCCATGCTGAAAGAAACTACTCTACCGGATTCAGGAATGGGGAAGATGGTAGAAGAAACTACATTGTTATCCTTTCATTCGCAGCAAACAATTCCTTAATTGTACGCTGAGCGTCGCGAAGCAAGTTCAGGGAGTGAATACATTGAATGAATGAATGAATGAATGAATGAAACAAACACGTAACACAAACAGCACACCGATGTGAAACAGGAACAATGACAGCTGTCCGAAACCAAAGGGAGTGACATTTATAGGGCAGGTAATCAAGGGGGTGATGGAGTCCAGGTGGTGACAGGTGTGCGCCCTAACGAACAGCCTGGTGACCTAGAGGCCGGAGAGGGAGGACACTTGACAATAACAATGTTGGTTTGGTGGAAGCTGACATTATCCCACACAATTACATAATTTGGCAAATCTGGTCTAATTTAACCTCTTTCATGTTCTGTTATTAGGTCTCTGTAAAGTGTATTTAGGAAGGACAGGAGAAGTTGGGTGTTATAGGGCCCAATGTGTGGAATATGTGTGCTCACACCATTCTCATACTAAATGACAGCACACATTGTAATATTGCCCCCCACGTTGGCCTGGTGTGCCAATTGTGGCTCTGTGTCCAATGAGATTGCGGCCATGTCTCCTGCCTTTGGCCAGATTGAACCCAGCCTCGTCCACAAAAACAAGAATGTGGGTTATTTCATGTCCTTCCAGCTCCGTTATTCTCTATATAGTGACACAGAAACAAAATATAAAGTTAGTTTAACAGCCTATTCTGGAATCAGACAGTTTAGTAAAGTAGAAATGTGTTCTGTTCTTATGGGTATCTACAACTTCAAGAAGTATATACAGGCATCACTGAAGTACAGTAGAACTCCCTGTACAATATACCATGTGCACACCAGTGGTTTACCTGGACATACTGGTACCGCATCTCCTACCTGGACATCCTGGTACCACAGCTCCTACCTGGACATCCTGGTACCACAGCTCCTACCTGGACATACTGGTACCACAGCTCCTACCTAGACGTCCTGGTACCAGAGCTCCTACCTGGACATACTGGTACCACAGCTCCTACCTGGACGTCCTGGTACCACAGCTACTACCTGGACATCCTGGTACCACAACTTCTACCTGGACGTCCTGGTACCACAGCTCCTACCTGGACGTCCTGGTACCACAGCTTCTACCTGGACGTCCTGGTACCACAGCTCCTACCTGGACGTCCTGGTACCACAGCTTCTACCTGGACATACTGGTACCACAGCTCCTACCTGGACATCCTGGTACCACAGCTCCTACCTGGACATCCTGGTACCACAGTTCCTACCTGGACGTCCTGGTACCACAGCTCCTACCTGGACATCCTGGTACCACAGCTCCTACCTGGACATCCTGGTACCACAGCTTCTACCTGGACATCATGGTACCACAGCTCCTACCTGGACATCCTGGTACCACAGCTTCTACCTGGACATCATGGTACCACAGCTCCTACCTGGACATCCTGGTACCGCAGTTCCTACCTGGACATCCTGGTACCGCAGCTCCTACCTGGACATCCTGGTACCGCAGCTCCTACCTGGACATCCTGGTACCACAGCTCCTACCTGGACATCCTGGTACCGCAGCTCCTACCTGGACGTCCTGGTACCACAGTTCCTACCTGGACGTCCTGGTACCACAGCTCCTACCTGGACATCCTGGTAGCACAGCTACTACCTGGACATCCTGGTACCGCAGCTCCTACCTGGACGTCCTGGTACCACAGTTCCTACCTGGACGTCCTGGTACCACAGCTCCTTCACTCTGTCACTATTCCTCTCAAATGGCACCTTGTACAGTTGTTTCATAGTCATTAGATTTTTTTTTGTTTTCAAAACTTTGTCTATAGTGGAAATGCTGACAGAATTGATATTTGCGAAGATATTGTTGTCATTTATGATTTCAGTTTGGATCTCTCTTAGCCTGATGGAATTGTTGGCTATGACCATGTTGCAAACTTCTTGTTCTTGCTGATGGCTTGAATACTGCTGCTCTGCCACCAGTAGGAGATCGTTGTGCAGTCCTATATATGACATGTAGAATTCACAAATGTTACATATAGTATATTGTATTCAAATTGTGCTGTATTACTGTACATTCCTCATACATATCTTACAGTACATTGTGATTTGCAGACTTACATTTACCTTTAACAATAGTTTCTGTAATTTTGTTAATGAAATGATTTAACAAAAGTAAAGAACGAGTACATATTTACCTATTTTCCCTACGGAATGTTTGCACAATGACACTGTGGACCTGTATACATTAGGCTGTACTCTCCGACCAGCCTCTTCCATTGTCAGACCATGGTTTATGACACTGTGGACCTGTTTACATTAGGCTGTACTCTTTGACCAGCCTCTTCCACTGTAAGACCATGGTTTATGAGACTATGGACATGTTTACATTTACATTTACATTTAAGTCATTTAGCAGACGCTCTTATCCAGAGCGACTTACAAATTGGTGCATTCACCTTATGATATCCAGTGGAACAACCACTTTACAATAGTGCATCTAAATCTTTTAGGGGGGGGGGGGGGTTAGAAGGATTACTTTATCCTATCCCAGGTATTCCTTAAAGAGGTGGGGTTTCAGGTGTCTCCGGAAGGTGGTGATTGACTCCGCTGTCCTGGCGTCGTGAGGGAGCTTGTTCCACCATTGGGGTGCCAGAGCAGCGAACAGTTTTGACTGGGCTGAGCGGGAACTGTGCTTCCTCAGAGGTAGGGAGGCGAGCAGGCCAGAGGTGGATGAACGCAGTGCCCTTGTTTGGGTGTAGGGCCTGATCAGAGCCTGAAGGTACGGAGGTGCCGTTCCCCTCACAGCTCCGTAGGCAAGCACCATGGACTTGTAGCGGATGCGAGCTTCAACTGGAAGCCAGTGGAGAGAGCGGAGGAGCGGGGTGACATGAGAAAACTTGGGAAGGTTGAACACCAGACGGGCTGCGGCGTTCTGGATGAGTTGTAGGGGTTTAATGGCACAGGCAGGGAGCCCAGCCAACAGCGAGTTGCAGTAATCCAGACGGGAGATGACAAGTGCCTGGACTAGGACCTGCGCCGCTTCCTGTGTGAGGCAGGGTCGTACTCTGCGAATGTTGTAGAGCATGAACCTACAGGATCGGGTCACCGCCTTGATGTTAGTGGAGAACGACAGGGTGTTGTCCAGGGTCACGCCAAGGTTCTTAGCACTCTGGGAGGAGGACACAAGGGAGTTGTCAACCGTGATGGTGAGATAATGGAACGGGCAGTCCTTCCCCGGGAGGAAGAGCAGCTCCGTCTTGCCGAGGTTCAGCTTGAGGTGGTGATCCGTCATCCACACTGATATGTCTGCCAGACATGCAGAGATGCGATTCGCCACCTGGTTATCAGAAGGGGGAAAGGAGAAGATTAATTGTGTGTTGTCTGCATAGCAGTGATAGGAGAGACCATGTGAGGATATGACAGAGCCAAGTGACTTGGTGTATAGTGAGAATAGGAGAGGGCCTAGAACAGAGCCCTGGGGGACACCAGTGGTGAGAGCGCGTGGTGCGGAGACAGATTCTCGCCACGCCACCTGGTAGGAGCGACCTGTCAGGTAGGACGCAATCCAAGCGTGGGCCGCGCCGGAGAGAGGGAGGAGAGGAGGATCTGATGGTTCACAGTATCAAAGGCAGCAGATAGGTCTAGAAGGATGTTTACATTAGGCTGTACTCTCTGACCAGCCTCTTCCATTGTCAGACCATGGTTTATGACACGGTCCACAATTGTGGCTCTGATTTCATCAGGGACTCTTATGCTTTACCTTCTACCTCTTCCTCTATTATGCCTTCCCCTAAAACCACCACCACCAACACCACCCCCAACACCACCACCACCACCACCACTACCACTACCACCACTACCCCCAACACCACCACCACCACCACCACCACCACTACCACTACCACCACTACCCCCAACACCACTACCAACACTACCACTACCACTACCACCACTACCCCCAACACCACTACCACCACCACCACCACCACCACCACTACCACTACCACCACTACCCCCAACACCACCCCCAACACCACCACCACCACCACCACCACCACTACCACTACCACCACTACCCCCAACACCACTACCACCACCACCACCACCACTACCACCACTACCCCCAACACCACTACCACCACCACCAACACCACCACCACCACTACCACTACCACCACTACTACCCCCAACACCACTACCACCACTACCCCCAACACCACTACCACCACCAACACCACCACCACTACCACCACCAACACCACAACCACCACCAACACCACCACCAACATCAACCACCACCACCACCACCACCAACACCACTACCAACATCACCACCACCACTACCAACACCACCACCACCACCACCAACACCACTACCAACATCACCACCACCACTACCAACACCACCACCACCACCCCCAACACCACCACCACCACCACCACTACCACCAACACCACCACCACTCCCACCACCACCCCCAACAACCACCACTACCACCCCCACCACCACCACTCCCACCACTACCACCACCACCACCACCAACACCACCAACACTACCACCACCACCACCCCCAACAACCACCACCACCACCACCACCCCCAACAACCACCACCACCACCAACAACCACCACCACCAACAACAACCACCACCAACAACAACCACCACCCCCAACAACACCACCACCACCACCACCACCAACAACAACAACAACCACCACCACCAACAACAACCACCCCCAACAACACCACCACCACCACCCCAACAACACCAGCACCAACAACAACCACCACCAACAACAACCACCACCCCCAACAACACCACCACCACCACCACCAACAACAACCACCACCACCAACAACAACCACCACCACCACCAACAACCACCACCCCCAACAACACCACCACCACCACCACCAACAACCACCACCACCACCAACAACAACCACCACCACCAACACCACCACCACCACCACCACCCCCAACAACACCACCACCACCACCAACAACAACAACCACCACCACCACCACCACCACCAACAACCACCACCACCAACAACAACCACCACCACCAACAACAACCACCACCACCACCACCAACAACAACCACCACCACCAACATCACATATTCTTACACATCTTCTTATTTCTCTTCCACGAGCATGTAGCTGCTGTTCAGGGTTGTTCAAAAATGGTAGTAATTGTGCTGTGGGCAAGCTCCATATAAACTCAGGATAAAAATAAACTTCCTCTCACTGTCAACTGCGTTTATTTTCAGCAAACTTAACATGTGTAAATATTTGTATGAACATAACATGATTCAGCAACTAAGACATGAACTGAACAAGTTCCACAGACATGTGACTAACGGAAATGGAATAATGTGTCCCTGAACAAAGGGGGGGTCAAAATCAAAGTAACAGTCAGCATCTGGTGTGGCCACCAGCTGCATTAAGTACTGCTGTGCATCTCCTCCTCATGGATTGCACCAGATTTGCCTGTTCTTGCTGTGAGATGTTACCCCACTCTTCCACCAAGGCACCTGCAAGTTCCCGGACATTTCTGGGGGGAATGGCCCTAGCCCTCACCCTCTGATCCAACAGGTCCCAGACGTGCTCAATGGGATTGAGATCCAGGCTCTTCGCTGGCCATGGCAGAACACTGACATTCCTGTCTTGCAGGAAATCACGCACAGAACGAGCAGTATGGCTGGTGGCATTGTCATGCTGGAGGGTCATGTCAGGATGAGCCTGCAGGAAGTGTACCACATGAGGGAGGAGGATGTCTTCCCTGTAACACACAGCGTTGAGATTGCCTGCAATGACGACAAGCTCAGTCCGATGATGCTGTGACACACTGCCCCAGACCATGATGGACCCTCCACCTCCAAATCGATCCCGCTCCAGAGTACAGGCCTCAGTGTAACGCTCATTCCTTCGACGATAAACGCGAATCCAACCATCACCCCTGGTGAGACAAAACCGCAACTCGTCAGTGAAGAGCACTTTTTGCCAGTCCTTTCTGGTCCAGCGACGGTGGGTTTGTGCCCATAGGCGATGTTGTTGCCGGTGATGTTTGGTGAGGACCTGCCTTACAACAGACCTACAAGCCCTCAGTCCAGCCTCTCTCAGCCTATTGCGGACAGTCTGAGCACTGATGGAGAGATTGTGCATTCCTGGTGTAACTCGTGCAGTTGTTGTTGACATGTGCAGGTGTTGTTACACGTGGTCTGCCAATGCGAGGACGATCAGCTGTCCATCCTGTCTCCCTGTAGCGCTGTCTTAGGCGTCTCACAGTACGGACATTGCAATTTATTTCCCTAGCCACATCTGCAGTCCTCATGCCTCCTTGCAGCATGCCTAAGGCACGTTCACGCAGATGAACAGGGACCCTGGGCATCTTTCTTTTGGTGTTTTCAGAGTCAGTAGAAAGGCCTCTTTAGTGTCCTAAGTTTTCATAACTGTGACCTTAATTGCCTACCGTCTGTAAGCTGTTAGTGTCTTAACGACCGTTCCACAGGTGCATGTTCATTAATTGTTTATGGTTCATTGAACAATCATGGGAAACAGTGTTTAAACCCTTTACAATGAAGATCTGTGAAGTTATTTGGATTTTTACAAATTATCTTTGAAAGACAGGGTCCTGAAAGAGGGACGTTTCTTTTTTTGCTGAGTTTATATGCTTCCAAACTTGATTGGTTGATTGGTAAGATTGTGATTCCTATTTCATTACTATGTCACCTGGCATGTAATTTGCCAATTTAGCAGACATCACAAACATTCCATGTCCTAGATATTTATGGAATATAGATGTCTGACTGATTTTGATAATTGAATGGATCATTTTGCATGTGACGGCTCACGCGATGAAAGAATGTTTAGAAGTTCTGAAGAGTATGATAATTTCACTGAGAATCAACTCATCAGTTTTAATCAGACATGTGCATGTAGTTATTGTGCAAATTGTTGTAAGGCTCGGGCATAGCGGAGGAGGAAACAGACTCAGGAAGCAGCGAGAAGGGTTATAGCTTTTAATGCTCAAAAAGCAAAACACCTGCCAACCCAACATGCGAACATAGCGCACACAAAATGAAAGTGCCCCAAACACAGGGGACAAAATACACTGAGCGCAACACGATACACTAGCACAAAATACAGCCAGCGCTTACCCAAGCAACACACAGAGGAAACAATCCCGCACAAAGAGCAGGCGGGCCAGCTAGCTCCTATAGCCGCTAATTAACCCAACTACAGACAGGTGCAAACAATAACAGAAAGGGGGGGAAACAAAAAAGGGAATCAGTGGCAGCTAGTAGGCCGGTGACGACGACCGCCGAGCGCCACCCGAGCAGGAGGGGGCGCCACCTTCGGTGGGAGTCGTGACAATTGTAGACACTGGTACTTCCTCTTTTGCACGCATGTGCCAAAACACACGCGCAATTTGCTTGAATTAATTAGAAATTCAAATCTGGTGTGAACAAGAAACTAATTGTTCAGAGATTTGAACTTAATGGTTTTTTAAATTATTATTCTCATTCGAGAATTGAGCCAAAGCGATTGAGAAAAACTGTAAACCAAAATTCTAACATTGTTTATCCATTAGAATTTGGTTGTGCTTTTAGATGTTTTAAAGCATAGTGGTAACACATTGGGAATTAAACAAAAAACTTTTGCCTGTCTTTTTGAGTAGGTGAATAAAGGTTGAAATCTCATTGATCAATGTCTCAACCAAATATTACTCAAAATGTCCACGTTGAATGGGTGTGGTGTGTTCAGTTGGTATAGTGTAGTGTACACACATACATGTGCTAATACACACACACATTTCACCTCTCTTTGACATCTCCCGTGGTCTCTGGACATGTGTTCCTAGGTCTAGCTTTATTTATGTTACAAACATAAAATTGTTCATGTTATATGTGAGTTTGTAAATAGCTACCGGCCATTTAAAAACGTGAGGTATGGTGTCCAAACGGAGGAATAATGACAACTTAACTAATTGATTGCGACTGAGCCAAGATCTTACTGAGTCTGAGTCTAAGCCCTGAGTCCTACTCTGACTGAGTCCTGAGTCCTACTCTGGCTGAATCATGAGTCCTACTCTTGCTGAGTCCTGAGTCCTACTCTGACTGAGTCTGAGTCCTGAGTCCTACTCTGTCTGAGTCTGAGTCCTGAGTCCTACTCTGACTGAGTCCTGAGTCCTACTCTTACTGAGTCTGAGCCCTGAGTCCTACTCTGACTGAGTCTGAGTCCTGAGTCCTACTCTGTCTGAGTCTGAGCCCTGAGTCCTACTCTTACTGAGTCTGAGTCCTGAGTCCTACTCTTACTGAGTCTGAGTCCTACTCTTACTGAGTCTGAGTCCTACTCTTACTGAGTCTGAGTCCTACTCAACTGGCAGGCGCAAGTATACAACAGGGATCAGAGGGTGGTGATGATATCCAAGATCATGCTCAGTTCTACTGGCATAGCTTCTAGTGTGTGTGTGTTTCCACTGTTACAGAGAACAGAGAAGTGGGCAAAAGGTCCCTATGAGTGAGTCAGTAAAACACGTTGCTACAGATGGGAAAGTGTTACAGATGGATATCTCTTTTTTCCTTGTCTGTCTGTCTCTCATTAGTTAACACAGAAATTTGGCTGACGGAAATGGAACTGCTAAGTTTGTGTTTGTGTGCTAGCGTGTGTGTGTGTGTGTGTGTGCGTGTGTGTGTGTGTGTGTGTGTGTGTGTACCAGGCCTTGAATCCAGGAATCAGGACAGGAGGAGACGATTACGCAACAATTACTTTTACAGTATAAACTCATGAACTCCAATGATAACAATACTTTTATTTTTACATCCTGGGCTCAGTGTTGAATATGGATTTATGTAGAAATGAGACAAACACACACACACACACACACACACACACACAAATATTGTTGGTTTTATGTGACATCCACTGAGGGAGTTTTGTCTTCTATTTTGTGATCATGTGGGGGTCGATAGTAAACATATAGAAGGACGTTGTGTTGTGATCATGTGGGGGTCGATAGTAAACATATATAGTCACCGAAGGGAGTTCACCATATGAGGAATATGATATCATTTCACACACAGAATATGATGTAATTTCATACACAGAAAAGCCAATGGCTTTGCAATGTTGTTCTTCTCAGACCATTTAAAAAACTTATGGTATATGATCACACAGGTAATAAATAGATAATCCGTTATATTACTTGTGCTGCTGCCATGTTGTGTTGCTACCATATTGTTGTCATGTTGTGTTGCTACCATGTTGTTGTCATGTCGTGTTGCTACCATGCTGTGTTGTCATGTTGTGTTGCTACAATGCTGTGTTGTCATGTTGTGTTGCTACAATGCTGTGTTGTCATGTTGTGTTGCTACAATGCTGTGTTGTCATGTTGTGTTGCTACAATGCTGTGTTGTCATGTCGTGTTGCTACCATGCTGTGTTGTCATGTTGTGTTGCTACAACGCTGTGTTGCCATGTTGTCATAACCATTAAGGTTAAATGCAAGAAACTAACCTTAGATCAGTGTCTGAGGGTAACGCCATCCTGTTTGGCCAACAAGTAATACAACGGCACCACCTTCAGGACATTAGAGAGAACTGCATGGAACGTAGAATGGGGAGAGATGTATTCTATCAGTCCTCATCCTTATCTTCCTCCTTTATTGTCATAACAAGAACTGGCCAAGTTGTGAACGTAAAGGAATCTAAACATTAGTTTGGAATCTGTTAGAGCTGTTATGGTAAATCTGTAACCTAATATGAGTATAATTATATAGTAAAATGCCTGTTTTTAAACCAAAAAAGAAAACATAATTTAGCTCTGTTTGTTAGATTGAATAACATAATATTTGTTTATCTCCATTGATTCCATTGTGTTTCTCCAAACAGGAAGAAAACAGATTCCAAGGACCTGTTTTTGAGGCCATGCAGATACCATGCGTGTCACACACACACACACACACAGTGTATATACAAACAAATACATACTGTATATACACACACACATACACACTGTATATACACACACAGACACATACTGTATATACACACACACACACACAGACACATACTGTATAAACACGCACGCACGCACAGACACACACACACATACTGTATATACACACACACACGCACACACTGTATATACACACACATACTGTATATACACACACACACACACAGACACATACTGTATATACACGCATAGACACACACATACTGCATATACACACAGACATACTGTATATACACACACAGACACACACACACTGCATATACACACAGACATACTGTATATACACACACAGATACACACACTGTATATATACACACACACACATATTGTATATACACACACACAGACATATATTGTATATACACACACACAGACATACACACACACACAGGCATACACACTGTATATACACACACAGACACATACTGTATATACACGCACAGACACACACGCACACTCTGCATATACACACACATACTGTATATACACACACACACAGTGTATATACACACACACACTGTATATACACACACACATACATAGTGTATATACACACATATACTGTGTATACACACACACATACTGTATATATACACACACACACACATACTGTATATACACACACACACTGTATATACACACACACATACATAGTGTATACACACACACACTGTATATACACACAAATACTGTGTATACACACACACATACTGTATATACACACACACACACACACACACACATACTGTATATACACACACACATATACTGTATATACACACACACACACACATACTGTATATATACACACACACACACACACACACACACACATACTGTATATACACACACACTCACACTGTATATACACACACACACACATACTGTATTTACACACACACACACACACATGGATGCCAGCACAGAGCCATGTTCTTTTCCCTACACAGATACCACGCCTGTCAGGTTTATTTTCATGCCTTTTAATCTCCTAAAACGGTTTTGTCTTTTTCAAATTACATCTCAACTCTGCTACCCATGCAGCGTCCGAGTCCTGCAGCTGTTGTACATTACCGTGCCTGCTCCCTCCAAGACTTAACCAGAGTCAGACGGTCTCTGCTGGGAAGAACACATCATATCTAGCTGGGGTTTCTCTTTCCAAGCCATTAGGAGGACTTATTTTTGTGTAACACCAATGACAGGGAGCTTTGCAGTTTCCTGGATAGAGAAGAGAGGCGACAAGCCTGCTGAGATGCCAGAGTGCAGGGGTCTCAGTTAGAACACACACACACACACATGCACACACACACACACACATACATACACGAGTGGGCCTACACAAACATACACAGTTGCGCACACACACCCACGCAGCTGCGTACACTCACACTGACACACAAACAAACAAAAACACACACACACACTCTTAAGGTTGCATGCACACACACACACACACACACACTCGCCACAGCAGATGGTTTAAATCTTTCTGCTCTGATCAGCTCATTAGACCAATAAATAAACAGCATGACTCATCACGCTGAGATGAATCAGAAACAGAGGCTGCAGCGTTACCATGGAGTTACCATGGAGTTGCCATGGAGCTGCTGGTGCGATCAATAGCTTCACCCGTTATTGGTCCAATTAGCCCAAATTAAGGAAAGGGCCAGGGAGCTGATTGGATGAGGGAGCTTTTACGTAAAATGTGGAGTGGAGATATTCATGGGAATTATATGATATTCTGAAATATAAACATTCTATTATAACAGATGTCCCAGAGGTCTGGGTGGGATACATGGGGGCAGCAGGGAGCCTAGTGGTTAGAGTGTAGAAGCAGCAGGTAGCCTAGTGGTTAGAGTGTAGAAGCAGCAGGTAGCCTAGTGGTTAGAGTGTAGAAGCAGCAGGTAGCCTAGTGGTTAGAGTGTAGAAGCAGCAGGTAGCCTAGGGGCAGCAGGTAGCCTAGTGGTTAGAGTGTAGAAGCAGCAGGTAGCCTAGTGGTTAGAGTGTAGGGGCGGCAGGTAGTCTAGTGGTTAGAGTGTAGAGGTGGCAGGTAGCCTAGTGGTTAGAGTGTAGAGGTGGCAGATAGCCTAGTGGTTAGAGTGTAGAAGTGGCAGGTAGCCTAGTGGTTAGAGTGTAGAGGTGGCAGGTAGCCTAGTGGTTAGAGTGTAGAAGCAGCAGGTAGCCTAGTGGTTAGAGTGTAGAAGCAGCAGGTAGCCTAGGGGCAGCAGGTAGCCTAGTGGTTAGAGTGTAGAAGCAGCAGGTAGCCTAGTGGTTAGAGTGTAGGGGCGGCAGGTAGTCTAGTGGTTAGAGTGTAGAGGTGGCAGGTAGCCTAGTGGTTAGAGTGTAAAGGTGGCAGGTAGCCTAGTGGTTAGAGTGTAGAAGTGGTAGGTAGCCTAGTGGTTAGAGTGTAGAGGTGGTAGGTAGCCTAGTGGTTAGAGTGTAGAAGCAGCAGGTAGCCTAGTGGTTAGAGTGTAGAGGTGGCAGGTAGCCTAGTGGTTAGAGTGTAGGGGCAGCAGGTAGCCTAGTGGTTAGAGTGTAGAAGCAGCAGGTAGCCTAGTGGTTAGAGTGTAGAGGCGGCAGGTAGCCTAGTGGTTAGAGTGTAGAGGCGGCGGGTAGCCTAGTGGTTAGAGTGTAGAAGCAGCAGGTAGCCTAGTGGTTAGAGTGTGCAGGTGGCAGGTAGCCTAGTGGTTAGAGTGTAGAAGCAGCAGGTAGCCTAGTGGTTAGAGTGTAGAGGCGGCAGGTAGCCTAGTGGTTAGAGTGTAGAGGAGGCAGGTAGCCTAGTGGTTAGAGTGTAGAAGCAGCAGGTAGCCTAGTGGTTAGAGTGTAGAGGCGGCAGGGTAGCCTAGTGGTTAGAGTGGAGGGGCGGCAGGTAGCCTAGTGGTTAGAGTGTAAAGGTGGCAGGTAGCCTAGTGGTTAGAGTGTAGAAGTGGTAGGTAGCCTAGTGGTTAGAGTGTAGAGGTGGTAGGTAGCCTAGTGGTTAGAGTGTAGAAGCAGCAGGTAGCCTAGTGGTTAGAGTGTAGAGGTGGCAGGTAGCCTAGTGGTTAGAGTGTAGGGGCAGCAGGTAGCCTAGTGGTTAGAGTGTAGAAGCAGCAGGTAGCCTAGTGGTTAGAGTGTAGAGGTGGCAGGTAGCCTAGTGGTTAGAGTGTAGAAGCAGCAGGTAGCCTAGTGGTTAGAGGCAGGTAGCCTAGTGGTTAGAGGCAGGTAGCCTAGTGGTTAGAGTGTAGAGGTGACAGGTAACCTAGTGGTTAGAGGCAGGTAGCCTAGTGGTTAGAGTGTAGAGGCTGCAGGTAGCCTAGTGGTTAGAGTGTAGAAGCAGCAGGTAGCCTAGTGGTTAGAGTGTAGAAGCAGCAAGTAGCCTAGTGGTTAGAGTGTAGAGGCTGCAGGTAGCCTAGTGGTTAGAGTGTAGAAGCAGCAGGTAGCCTAGTGGTTAGAGTGTAGAAGCAGCAGGTAGCCTAGTGGTTAGAGTGTAGAAGCAGCAGGTAGCCTAGTGGTTAGAGTGTAGAAGCAGCAGGTAGCCTAGGGGCAGCAGGTAGCCTAGTGGTTAGAGTGTAGAAGCAGCAGGTAGCCTAGTGGTTAGAGTGTAGGGGCGGCAGGTAGTCTAGTGGTTAGAGTGTAGAGGTGGCAGGTAGCCTAGTGGTTAGAGTGTAGAGGTGGCAGGTAGCCTAGTGGTTAGAGTGTAGAAGTGGCAGGTAGCCTAGTGGTTAGAGTGTAGAGGTGGCAGGTAGCCTAGTGGTTAGAGTGTAGAAGCAGCAGGTAGCCTAGTGGTTAGAGTGTAGAAGCAGCAGGTAGCCTAGGGGCAGCAGGTAGCCTAGTGGTTAGAGTGTAGAAGCAGCAGGTAGCCTAGTGGTTAGAGTGTAGGGGCGGCAGGTAGTCTAGTGGTTAGAGTGTAGAGGTGGCAGGTAGCCTAGTGGTTAGAGTGTAAAGGTGGCAGGTAGCCTAGTGGTTAGAGTGTAGAAGTGGTAGGTAGCCTAGTGGTTAGAGTGTAGAGGTGGTAGGTAGCCTAGTGGTTAGAGTGTAGAAGCAGCAGGTAGCCTAGTGGTTAGAGTGTAGAGGTGGCAGGTAGCCTAGTGGTTAGAGTGTAGGGGCAGCAGGTAGCCTAGTGGTTAGAGTGTAGAAGCAGCAGGTAGCCTAGTGGTTAGAGTGTAGAGGCGGCAGGTAGCCTAGTGGTTAGAGTGTAGAGGCGGCGGGTAGCCTAGTGGTTAGAGTGTAGAAGCAGCAGGTAGCCTAGTGGTTAGAGTGTGCAGGTGGCAGGTAGCCTAGTGGTTAGAGTGTAGAAGCAGCAGGTAGCCTAGTGGTTAGAGTGTAGAGGCGGCAGGTAGCCTAGTGGTTAGAGTGTAGAGGAGGCAGGTAGCCTAGTGGTTAGAGTGTAGAAGCAGCAGGTAGCCTAGTGGTTAGAGTGTAGAGGCGGCAGGGTAGCCTAGTGGTTAGAGTGGAGGGGCGGCAGGTAGCCTAGTGGTTAGAGTGTAAAGGTGGCAGGTAGCCTAGTGGTTAGAGTGTAGAAGTGGTAGGTAGCCTAGTGGTTAGAGTGTAGAGGTGGTAGGTAGCCTAGTGGTTAGAGTGTAGAAGCAGCAGGTAGCCTAGTGGTTAGAGTGTAGAGGTGGCAGGTAGCCTAGTGGTTAGAGTGTAGGGGCAGCAGGTAGCCTAGTGGTTAGAGTGTAGAAGCAGCAGGTAGCCTAGTGGTTAGAGTGTAGAGGTGGCAGGTAGCCTAGTGGTTAGAGTGTAGAAGCAGCAGGTAGCCTAGTGGTTAGAGGCAGGTAGCCTAGTGGTTAGAGGCAGGTAGCCTAGTGGTTAGAGTGTAGAGGTGACAGGTAACCTAGTGGTTAGAGGCAGGTAGCCTAGTGGTTAGAGTGTAGAGGCTGCAGGTAGCCTAGTGGTTAGAGTGTAGAAGCAGCAGGTAGCCTAGTGGTTAGAGTGTAGAAGCAGCAAGTAGCCTAGTGGTTAGAGTGTAGAGGCTGCAGGTAGCCTAGTGGTTAGAGTGTAGAAGCAGCAGGTAGCCTAGTGGTTAGAGTGTAGAGGCTGCAGGTAGCCTAGTGGTTAGAGTGTAGAGGCGGCAGGTAGCCTAGTGGTTAGAAGTGTAGATGTGGCAGTTAGCCTAGTGGTTAGAGTGTAGAGGCGGCAGGTAGCCTAGTGGTTAGAGTGTAGAGGCGGCGGGTAGCCTAGTGGTTAGAGTGTAGAAGCAGCAGGTAGCCTAGTGGTTAGAGTGTGCAGGTGGCAGGTAGCCTAGTGGTTAGAGTGTAGAAGCAGCAGGTAGCCTAGTGGTTAGAGTGTAGAGGCGGCAGGTAGCCTAGTGGTTAGAGTGTAGAGGAGGCAGGTAGCCTAGTGGTTAGAGTGTAGAAGCAGCAGGTAGCCTAGTGGTTAGAGTGTAGAGGCGGCAGGGTAGCCTAGTGGTTAGAGTGGAGGGGCGGCAGGTAGCCTAGTGGTTAGAGTGTAGGGGCGGCAGGTAGCCCAGTGGTTAGAGTGTAGAAGCGGCAGGTAGCCTAGTGGTTAGAGTGTAGAGGCGGCAGGTAGCCTAGTGGTTAGAGTGTAGAGGTGGCAGGTAGCCTAGTGGTTAGAGTGTAGAGGCGGCAGGTAGCCTAGTGGTTAGAGTGTAGAGGAGGCAGGTAGCCTAGTGGTTAGAGTGTAGAGGAGGCAGGTAGCCTAGTGGTTAGAGTGTAGAGGTGGCAGGTAGCCTAGTGGTTAGAGTGTAGGGGCGGCAGGTAGCCTAGTAGTTAGAGCGTTGGGCCAGTAACCAAAATGTTGCTGGATCGAATCCCTGAGCTGACAAGGTAAAAATCTGTTGTTCTGCCCCTGAACAAGGCAGTTAACCCACTGTTCCTAGGCTGTCATTGTACATAATAATTTGTTCTTAACTGACTTGCCTAGTTAAATTATATGATGGAGGTGGCAAAGAAATATAGACAATATATTGTGCGTAAGATTCAGGTGAAAATGTATGCCAATATTCAACCTAAGACGGTTTCTCTGCTTTTGATATGTCCATAGTGAGGTGGTTCTGTTGATGTAACCATAGTGACCATAGTGAGGTGGTTCTGTTAATGTAACCATAGTGACCATAGTGAGGTGGTTCTGTTGATGTAACCATAGTGAGGTGGTTCTGTTGATGTGACCATAGTGACCATAGTGACCATAGTGAGGTGGTTCTGTTGATGTGACCATAGTGACCATAGTGAGGTGGTTCTGTTGATGTGACCATAGTGACCATAGTGAGGTGGTTCTGTTGATGTAACCATAGTGACCATAGTGAGGTGGTTATGTTGATGTGACCATAGTGAGATGGCTCTGTTGATGTGACCATAGTGAGGTGGTTCTGTTGATGTAACCATAGTGACCATAGTGAGGTGGTTCTGTTGATGTGACCATAGTGACCATAGTGAGGTGGTTCTGTTGATGTAACTATAGTGACCATAGTGAGGTGGTTCTGTTGATGTGACCATAGTGACCATAGTGAGGTGGTTCTGTTGATGTAACCATAATGACCATAGTGAGGTGGTTCTGTTGATGTAACCATAGTGAGGTGGTTCTGTTAATGTGACCATAGTGACCATAGTGAGGTGGTTCTGTTGATGTAACTATATTGACCATAGTGAGGTGGTTCTGTTGATGTAACCATAGTGAGGTGGTTCTGTTGATGTAACTATAGTGACCATAGTGAGGTGGTTCTGTTGATGTAACCATAGTGACCATAGTGAGGTGGTTCTGTTGATGTAACTATATTGACCATAGTGAGGTGGTTCTGTTGATGTAACTATAGTGACCATAGTGAGGTGGTTCTGTTGATGTAACTATATTTACCATAGTGAGGTGGTTCTGTTGATGTAACTATAGTGACCATAGTGAGGTGGTTCTGTTGATGTAACTATAGTGACCATAGTGAGGTGGTTCTGTTGATGTAACTATAGTGACCATAGTGAGATGGTTCTGTTGATGTAACTATATTGACCATAGTGAGGTGGTTCTGTTGATGTAACTATAGTGACCATAGTGAGGTGGTTCTGTTGATGTAACTATAGTGACCATAGTGAGGTGGTTCTGTTGATGTAACTATAGTGACCATAGTGAGGTGGTTCTGTTGATGTAACCATAGTGACCATAGTGAGGTGGTTCTGTTGATGTAACTATATTGACCATAGTGAGGTGGTTCTGTTGATGTAACCATAGTGACCATAGTGAGGTGGTTCTGGCCCTTGCGTATATTAGAGAAAGGCATTCTCCTGTGTTTTTGTACAGTGACTGATTGTGTACAAGCCCAGTCGTGTACGGCCGTAGATTAGCCCCTCACCCTTACATAAAACTGAGGTAACTGTAAATGTGTGTGTTCTTGCAATTGTGTGTGTGTGTGTGCCGGGGTGGGGGGGGGGGGGGGGGTGAGCACCCCCAAACCATCACACCTCCTCTTCCATGCTTCACGGTGGGAACCACACATGCGGAGATCATCCGTTCACCTACTCTGCGTCTCACAAAGACATGATGGTTGGAACAAAAAATCTCAAATGCCAAGAGTTTGCAAAGCTGTCATCAAGGCAAAGAGTGGCTACTTTGAAGAATCTGTGGGGCGGCAGGGTAGCCTAGTGGTTAGAGTGTTGGGCTAGTAACCGAACGGTTGCAAGTTTGAATCCCTGAGCTGACAAGGTACAAATCTGTCGTTCTGCCCCTGAACAAGGCAGTTAACCCACTGTTCCTAGGCCGTCATTGAAAATAAGAATTTGTTCTTAACTGACTTGCCTAGTTAAATAAAGGTAAAATGTATTTTGATTTGTTTTACACTTTTTTGGTTACTACATGATTCCATACGTGTTATTTCATAGTTTTGATTTCTTCACTATTATTCTACAATGTAGAATATAGTAAAAAATAAAGATAAACCCTTGAATGAGTAGGTATGTCCAAACGTTTGACTGGTACTGTATACTGTATTCTAGTTAATACCATCCTATTCAGCTATTGCTGTATATACACTATTCTATCCTACAGATATACTATATATTATATCCACAGACTGTCCATAATGTCTATACATCCCATCACATATATATTTATACTCCGGACTCCGACGTTACTCATCCTAATATTTATATATTTCTTAATTCCATTATTTTACCTTCTAGATTTGTGTGTATTGTTGTGTATTGTTAGAATTTGTTCTAACTTGCCTAGTTAAATAAAATACAAAAAATACAAAAAATATATAAATAATCCAGAGAGAATTTGTCCTGCCCTCTAGTGTTTATCCATGTAACATCTCCTCTCAGTGTGCGATGCAAATCTAAAAGGCCCTGTAACATCTGTAGTTAACTCTCTCTCTGTCTCTCATTGCTCATCAGAGAAAGAGAGTTGTGTTAACTGATCTCTCTGATTAGTCTATTATAACTTAACTTTCATAACTTTACATTTTTTAAGTTGTGTAACCATTTAGATTCCTTTTATTGGAGGGACAACTTTACTGCTGCGGCCTTCGTAAGTAACAACAAAGCCTGTGATTGGCTTACCAGGTAAGTAGTTTTAGTTTGTGTCAGATTCCTTTTTTTTTTTAATGTGTGCACTGATCGAAAAAAGAATCCAATCCAATCGGAAGGCCCCGTGCAGGGTAACAAGGCCTACCAGTTACCTAGTAGGTTGCCTAAGGTTACAAAGGGTCTATACTTTTCAAACACACCTCACTGATTTCTTTGGTCAAAATGTATCTAATACGATATAGTCCTAAACTATTGAGAACTGATCAGTCTATACCAGTGGTTTCCAACCTTTTGGTTACTGTTACCACCAACTGAATGTACCCCTCCGTGTGCATTTTATCAGTAGGCCTATGGCAGTGGAGGCTGCTGAGGGGAGGACGGCTCATAATAATGACTGGAATGGAGTCAATGGACTGGTATCAACCACATCAAACACGTGGTTTTCCATGTGGTTGATACCAGTCCATTTGCTCCATTACGGACATTATTATGAGCCGTCCTCCCCTTAGCAGCCTCCACTGGCCTACGGTCTCATGAGTCTTCTCAGTTTCCCCCCCTGTGGATAGGCCAAGGTCCTAGTACCCCTGGTTGTGAACCATTGGTCCATTTTATTTATTTATTTAACTTTTACTTAACTAGGCAATTCAGAAATGAACAAATTTTTATTTACAATGAAGGTCTACCCCGGCCAAACCCTAACCCTGACGACGCTGGGTCAATTGTGCGCCACCCTATGGGACTCCCAATCACGGCCGGTTGTGATACAGCCTGGAATCGAACCCGGGTCTGTAGTGACGCCTCTAGCACTGAGATGCCGATCCACTCGGGAGCTCCTAATCTATACTATAGTGTGTGCACATTTGTCTCTCAATGTGTAGCTCAAATAAAATGTCACAATATATCAACCAATATGTTTATCTTATTGAAATATAAAACAGTCATTAAGTTATTCCTGAATGAAAATGTCAGACAGGAGAGCATCCCCAGGGTTCCGCCCACTACCTTTACCGGAAGTTTGGCTTTTGTTGTCACACTGGAAGAAAATGGCTGCTGCTGTGAGTTTTTTTTTCAATGAAGGCACTGAAATAATATCTTGTTTCTAGCATTGGAGTTACGATCTATAATAATGCAAGTCCATCCTAACGTTTAAGATTGAAGCTTCTTCATGCGTTTGTGTCTCAGCCGTTGTATTGCTAGCTAACTTTGGCAGCTTCCCAAGAAGCAAGCTAGCGATGCTAACGTTAGCCGGCTAGCCAGCCAGCGAGCTTGTTGCTGTGAACATAAAGCTATCATCAAGTTAACTGGGTTTCATTGAAAACAACGCTGTTCCGTCAAAGTGTATGGATAGAAACTGGGTGACATTTCACAGCCATATATATTGTTCATCATTTGTTGATTACTTGCGAAATCGCCATACCAACATAATGACATATTACTTAGCTGTCAGCTAAATTAGCTAGCTAGCACTTACCAACCCGCTCAAACGGTCGGTGCCTGTCGTTTTGCTGCTGTTGACTGTGTGTAGACTAGGTTTGACCCGGGCCGTGTGTGTGTGTGTGTGTGTGTGTGTGTACACACACAGGGTTTGAATGGTCGCTATATGGAGGTGACGGTGTGGGGCTAAGGACAGCTAAGTCTCCTGCTGACCATCACTCACCCAAATACCGGTTGGCAGACCACAATGGTAAGCATCCCTTCCACCAACCCTCTATCCACCTATCCCTTAATATATATATCCATCTATCTATCCCTCCATCGATGAATGTATCTGTCTATCCATCCCTCCATCTATCCATTAATCTCTGATCTGTCTCTGCGCGGATTGATACACTTGAGGCTGTATCGCATCCGGCTGTGATTGGGAGTCCTATAGGGCGGCGCACTATTGGCCCGGTGTCGTCCGGGTTTGGCCCGGTGTAGGCCGTACATTGTAAATAAGAATTTGTTTTTAACTGCCTAGTTAAATAAAGGTTCAATCTTTTTTTTTAACGAGTAGTACATGTATACTGTCTTTATCTGTGTTGACGCTTCTGTTTCCATTGTGAAGTGTGTGTGTGTGTGACCATGGGCTAATTACAGTAGTAGGAAAGACCCTTTTATAAAGCTGTTTTGATCAGTAGTGTAAATCATTTCTCCATCTCTCAGTAAAGCCTAGTGACCAACAATAACAGATGTTCTATTTGCAGCAACACGTTTTGGAATATGCATTGGATCGGGCTGAGGTAAGATTATTTATTCTACATGAACAAGGTGATTTCAAGTGTGTGTGTGTGTGTGTCTATAGGTGTTCATGCGTATACATCTGACTTTGATGTATTTCATCTTCTTCAGTACATTGTTGAAAGTGCTCGTCAAAGGCCAGCGAAGAGGAGAGCCTCATCCGGAGGGAAGAAGAGTTTATACCAGAAACTATACGAGCTCTACATCGAAGAGTGTGACAAAGAACCAGAGCTCAAGGTAACCAATAGAAATCAGAGTAGGTTGTATAGAAAGCATTTGACAGACCTAATCATTGGACCCATTGACCTGTAGCTTGTGTTCATTAGGGCACACTGTAGCAAAAATGTTTTGTAACAGAAAACGAAAGCCAGGGTTCTTATTGGACAAGTTCACATCAGAAGCTACGTAGGAATGTGAATTTGAATCATTATTGATAAACCCATACCATTTATTGTTATTGTTTATTGATTTCCTGTTATGTGTAGAAGCTGCGTAGGAATGTGAACCTGCTGGAGAAGCTAATGTGTCAAGAGTCGGTGTCGTGTCTGGTCGTCAACCTCTACCCCGGCAACCAGGGATACTCCCTCATGCTCCGCGGCAAGAATGGATCTGGTGAGAGCTCTATCGGTCAATCACTCTATCAATTTATCAAACATTCACAATTAAGTTATTTGTCATGCAACATGTAGAAAAGATACTCGGCTTAAAAACCCCAAGAGGTCCAAGGTCAACTCTGTCCTGCGTAAATCACTGCTATGTAGCTAGTATTGTAAACTCAGCCAAAAAATAAACTTCCTCACTGTCAACTGTGTTTATTTTCAGCAAACTTAACATGTGTAAATATTTGTATGAACATAACATGATTCAGCAACTGAGACATAAACTGAACTAGTTCCACAGACATGTGACTAACAGAAATGGAATAATGTGTCCCTGAACAAAGGGGGGATCAAAATCAAAAGTAACAGTCAGTATCTGGTGTGGCCACCAGCTGCATTAAGTACTGCAGTGCATCTCCTCCTCATGGACTGCACCAGGTTTGATAGTTCTTGCTGTGAGATGTTACCCCACTCTTCCACCAAGGCACCTGCAAGTTCCTGGACACATCTGGGGGGAATGGCCCTAGCACTCACCCTCTGATCCAACAGGTCCCAGATGTGCTCAATGGGATTGAGATCAGGGTTCTTCGCTGGCCATGGCAGAACACTGACATTCCTGTCTTGCAGGAAATCACACACAGAATGAGCAGTATGGCTGGTGACATTGTCATGCTGGAGGGTCATGTCAGGATGAGCCTGCAGGAAGTGTACCACATGAGGGAGGAGGATGTCTTCCCTGTAACGCACAACGTTGAGATTGCCTGCAATGACAACAAGCTCAGTCCGATGATGTTGTGACACACCGCCCAGACCATGACGGACCCACCAACTCCAAATCAATCCCGCTCCAGAGTACAGGCCTCGGTGTAACGCTCATTTCTTCTACGATAAACACGAATCCGACCATCACCCCTGGTGAGACAAAACCACGACTCGTCAGTAAAGAGCACTTTTTGCCAGTCCTGTCTGGTCCAGTAACGGTGGGTTTGTGCCCATAGGCGATGTTGTTGCCAGTGATGTCTAGTGAGGACCTGCCTTACAACAGGCCTACAAGCCCTCAGTCCAGCCTCTCTCAGCTTATTGCGGACAGTCTGAGCACTGATGGAGGGATTGTGTGTTCCTGGTGTAACTCGGGCTGTTGTTGTTGCCATCCTGTATCTGTCCCGCAGGTGTGATATTCGGATGTACCGATCCTGTGCAGGTGTTGTACCGATCCTGTGCCACTGCGAGGACGATCAGCTGTCCATCCTGTTTCCCTGTAGCGCTGTCTTAGGTGTCTCACAGTACGGACATTGCAATTTATTGCCCTGGCCACATCTGCAGTCCTCATGCCTTCTTGCAGCATGCCTAAGGCACGTTCACGCAGATGAGCAGGGACCCTGGGCTGTAGTAGTTACAGGGTGTTTCTACAGAGCTGTAGTAGTTACGGGGTATTTCTACAGAGCTGTAGTAGTTACAGGGTATTTCTACAGAGCTGTAGTAGTTACAGGGTGTTTCTACAGAGCTGTAGTAGTTACAGGGTGTTTCTACAGAGCTGTAGTAGTTACAGGGTGTTTCTACAGAGCTGTAGTAGTTACAGGGTATTTCTACAGAGCTGTAGTAGTTACAGGGTATTTCTACAGAGCTGTAGTAGTTACAGGGTATTTCTACAGAGCTGTAGTAGTTACAGGGTATTTCTACAGAGCTGTAGTAGTTACGGGGTATTTCTACAGAGCTGTAGTAGTTACAGGGTGTTTCTACAGAGCTGTAGTAGTTACAGGGTGTTTCTACAGAGCTGTAGTAGTTACAGGGTGTTTCTACAGAGCTGTAGTAGTAACAGTGTCGCTTTGTTTGATAGACTATTCAACTGCCTAATGATGACAATCTCTCTCTCTCTCCCATCTCTCTTTCTCCCATTTCTCTCTCTCCCATCTCTCTCCCCCATCTCTCCCGTCTCTCTCTCCCCATCTTTCTCCCTTTCTCTCACCCCTCTCTCTTTCCTCTCCCCCCCTCTTCCCCCCCTCTCTGTAGACTCTGAGACTATCCGTCTGCCGTATGAGGAAGGCCAGCTTTTGGAGTACCTGGATGCTGAGGAGCTTCCTCCTATCCTGGTGGATCTCTTAGAGAAGTCCCAGGTGTGTGTGTTCCCTCTAACTCTCTGACTCCTTGTTCCCTCTCTGACTCCTTGTTCCCTCTTTGACTCCTTGTCCTCCCTGTCTCCTTGTTCCTTCTTTGTCTCCTTGTCCCCTCTCTGACTCCTTGTCTCCCCTCTCTGACTCCTTGTCTCCCCCTCTCTGACTCCTTGTCTCCCCCTCTCTGACTCCTTGTCTCCCCTCTCTGACTCCTTGTCTCCCCTCTCTGACTCCTTGTCTCCCCTCTCTGACTCCTTGTCTCCCCTCTCTGACTCCTTGTCCAGGTGAACATCTTCCACTGTGGCTGTGTGGTAACGGAGGTCAGAGACTACAGACAGTCTGGCAACACTAAGATGCCCTCCTTCCAGAGCAGACACGTCCTGCTACGGCCTACCATGCAGGTAGGAACTAGCACTGCCTTCTACAACCATAGAAATAGAAGAGGTAGAACAGACACCATGCAGGTAGGAACTAGCACTGCCTTCTACAACCATAGAAATAGAAGAGGTAGAACAGACACCATGCAGGTAGGAACTAGCACTGATTTCTACAACCATAGAAATAGAAGAGGTAGAACAGACACCATGCAGGTAGGAACTAGCACTGATTTCTACAACCATAGAAATAGAAGAGGTAGAACAGACACCATGCAGGTAGGAACTAGCACTGATTTCTACAACCATAGAAATAGAAGAGGTAGAACAGACACCATGCAGGTAGGAACTAGCACTGATTTCTACAACCATAGAAATAGAAGAGGTAGAACAGACACCATGCAGGTAGGAACTAGCACTGATTTCTACAACCATAGAAATAGAAGAGGTAGAACAGACACCATGCAGGTAGGAACTAGCACTGATTTCTACAACCATAGAAATAGAAGAGGTAGAACAGACACCATGCAGGTAGGAACTAGCACTGATTTCTACAACCATAGAAATAGAAGAGGTAGAACAGACACCATGCAGGTAGGTACAAGCACTGATTTCTACAACCATAGAAATAGAAGAGGTAGAACAGACAGTTGGTTTCTACGTTAGAGAGGACACAAGTGGTGGTGGTGGTGGTGATGATGAAATGTAATCAGAATGATCGATCCTTACACCTTGGAACGTTGATGCTATATTCTGACCTTTGACCTCCCCAGACACTGATCTGTGATGTCCATGCCATGACCAGTGACCACCACAAATGGACTCAGGTGAGTTACCAAGGTCATACAAACCTGAACACACAAACAAGATGGTATTGGAATACTGTTATCTTTCCTCTCCTCCTTTCATCTTCCCTTCTTACATTCTCCTCCCTTATTACCTCCTGCCTCTCCCCTCTTCATCTATCTCCTTCTCTCTCTCTCCCCCTTCTCCTCTGTTCTCTCCTCCTCCAGGATGATAAGTTCCAGTTAGAGAGCCAGTTACTGCTGGCCACAGCTGATCCTCTGTGTCTGGATCCGTCGATCTCTGTCACCTGTACAGCCAATCACCTGCTCTATAACAAGCAGAAGATGAACACTCACTCTATGAAACGGTACACACAGAGAGACACACAGAGACCTGCAAACACACAGAGAGAGACCTGCAAACACACACAGAGAGAGACCTGCAAACACAAAGAGAGACACACAGAGAGACACACAGAGAGACACACAGAGAGACAGACAGAGAGAGACCTGCAAACACAGACAGAGGGAGACCTGCAAACACAGACAGAGAGAGACCTGCAAACACACACACAGAGAGAGACCTGCAGACACACACACAGAGAGACCTGCAAACACACAGACAGAGAGAGACCTGCAAACACAGACAGAGAGAGACCTGCAAACACAGACAGAGAGAGACCTGCAAACACACAGAGAGAGACCTGCAGACACACACACACAGAGACCTGCAAACACAGAGAGAGAGAGAGAGACCTGCAAACACACACAGAGAGAGAGACCTGCAAACACACACAGAGAGAGAGACCTGCAAACACACACACAGAGAGACCTGCAAACACACACAGAAAGAGAGACCTGCAAACACACACAGAGAGAGACCTGCAAACACACAGAGAGAGACCTGCAAACACACAGAGAGAGACCTGCAAACACACAGAGAGAGACCTGCAAACACACAGAGAGAGATCTACAAACACACACACAGAGAGAGACCTACAAACACACAGAGAGAGACCTGCAAACACACAGAGAGAGACCTGCAAACACACACAGAGAGACCTGCAAACACACAGAGAGAGACGTACACACACACACACACAGTCGCCTGCACACAGTATTGTGCTTCCCTGATCTCCAGCTAGTCTATGAGACACAAAGACCTGTTTCTCCTCTCTCCGTAGTTGTTTTAAGCGTCACTCTCGGGCGGCGTTGAACCGTCAACAGGAGCTGTCCTACCTGCCCATGCCCCCCCAGCTGCGTCTCTATGACTACCTGCAGAGGAGGAAGGAGAGGAAGCCTGCCCCCTCGATAGACCTGAAGATCTCCAAGGCCGGAAACGTGAGATCACATTACACTCTGTACACTGCCACCTATAGATAGACCACCTCTAGATAGACCATCTCTAGATAGACCACCTCTAGATAGACCACCTCTAGGTAGACCACCTCTAGGTAGACCATCTCTAGATAGACCAAACTACCACCTCTAGATAGACCACCTCTGGATAGACCACCTCTAGATAGACCACACTACCACCTCTAGATAGACCACCTCTAGATAGACCACCTCTAGATAGACCACCTCTAGATAGACCACACTACCACCTCTAGATAGACCACCTCTAGATAGACCACCTCTGGAAAGACCACCTCTGGATAGACCACCTCTAGATAGACCACCTCTAGATAGACCACCTCTGGAAAGACCACCTCTGGAAAGACCACCTCTAGATAGACCACCTCTAGATAGACCACCTCTGGATAGACCATCTCTAGATAGACCACCTCTGGAAAGACCACCTCTAGATAGACCACCTCTGGATAGACCATCTCTAGATAGACCACCTCTGGAAAGACCACCTCTAGATAGACCACACTACCACCTCTAGATAGACCACCTCTGGATAGACCACCTCTGGATAGACCACCTCTAGATAGACCACCTCTAGATAGACCACCTCTAGGTAGACCACACTACCACCTCTGGATAGACCACCTATAGGTAGACCACCTCTAGATAGACCACCTCTAGATAGACCACACTACCACCTCTAGATAGACCACCTCTAGATAGACCACCTCTAGATAGACCACCTCTAGGTAGACCACCTCTAGGTAGACCACCTCTAGATAGACCACACTACCACCTCTAGATAGACCACCTCTAGATAGACCATCTCTAGATAGACCACACTGCCACCTCTAGATAGACCACCTCTAGGTAGACCACCTCTAGATAGACCACCTCTAGATAGACCACACTGCCACCTCTAGATAGACCACCTCTAGATAGACCACCTCTAGATAGACCACACTACCACCTCTGGATAGACCACCTCTAGATAGACCACACTACCACCTCTGGATAGACCACCTCTGGATAGACCACCTCTAGATAGACCACCTCTAGATAGACCACCTCTACCACCTCTAGATAGACCACCTCTAGATAGACCACATCTATATAGACCACCTCTGGATAGACCACCTCTAGATAGACCACCTCTAGATAGACCACCTCTAGATAGACCACCTCTAGATAGACCACATCTAGATAGACCACCTCTAGATAGACGTCCTCTAGATAGACCACCTCTAGATAGACGTCCTCTAGATAGACGTCCTCTAGATAGACGTCCTCTAGATAGACCACACTAACAGACATTTGTTCAGACTGATCTCTCTCTGCTGTTCTCTCCTCTTGTCTTTCTCCCTCCATCATTTACAGTGTGTGGACATGTGGAAGCAGAGCAACTGCCAGCTGACTGTCCCCAAGGAGATTGATGTAAGTCACATACTCTCTCTCTCTCTCTCTCTCTCTCTCTCTCTCTCTCTCTCTCTGTCTCTCTCTCTCTCTCTCTGTCTCTCTGTCTCTCTGTCTCTCTGTCTCTCTGTCTCTCTCTGTCTCTCTCTGTCTCTCTCTGTCTCTCTGTCTCTCTCTCTGTGTCTCTCTCTGTGTCTCTCTCTCTGTGTCTCTCTCTCTCTCTGTGTCTCTCTCTCTCTCGGTCTCTCTCTCTCGGTCTCTCAATTCAATTCAATTCGCTTTATTGGCATGACGTAACAATGTACATATTGCCAAAGCTTACTTTGGATATTTACAATATAAAAATAAATAAAAATGAGAATCAAAAATTGTCAACGGGACAACAGTAACAACAATAACCAAGGGTCAATATAACCATACATTCAACAATAACAATAATCATACAGTTGAGGACATGTGCAGGTTTATTGGTCTGTCAGACACTGTCCCTCAACTTATGGCAGGCAGCAATGTAGTGCGCTGCCAACCCACAGCTCTCTGCGTCCTCCCCCAACAGGATGGGTAGCCTATCCTCATCAGAGAGGTCTTTAAAACCTTGAATAAGGGTTTCAAATTTGGGGAAATGACACTCTCTAATTGTTTTATATTTTTGACATTTTGTCAGGAAATGCAGCTCCGTCTCAGGTTCTGCTGTTGTGCAGTGGTTGCACAACTCTCTCTCTGTGTCTCTCTCTCTCTCGGTCTCTCTCTCTCGGTCTCTCTCTCTCTGTGTCTCTCTCTGTCTCTCTCTATCCCTCTCTCTCACTCTCTCTCTCTCTCTCTCTCTCTCTCTATCCCTCTCTCTCACTCTCTCTCTCTCTCTCTCTCTGTGTCTCTCTCTGTCTGTCTCTCTCTCTCTCTCTCTCTCTCTCTCTCTCTCTCTCTCTCTGTCTTTGTCTCTCTCTCTCCTCTCTCTCTCTCTCTCTCTCTGTCTTTGTCTCTGCTCTTCTCTCTCTGTCTCTCTCCTCTCTTCTCTCTTGGTCTCTCTCTCTGTATCTCTCTTCCTCTCTCTTCTGTCTTTGTCTCTCTCTCTCTCTCTCTCTCTCTCTGTCTCTTCTCTGCTATCTCTCTCTATACTGTCTCTGTCTCTCTCTCTCTCTCTCTGTCATCTCTCTCTCTTCTGTGTCTCTCTCTCTCTGCTCTCTGCTCTCTTCTCTCTCGTGCTCTCTCTCTCTGTCTCTCTCTCTCTGTCTCTCTCTCTCTGTTCTTCTCTCTCTGTCTCTCTCTCTCTGTCTCTCTCTCTCTCTGTGTCTCTCTCTCTGTGTCTCTCTCTCTCTCTCTCTCTCTCTCTGTCTCTCTCTCTGTGTCTCTCTCTGTCTCTCTATCTCTCTATCCCTCTCTCTCACTCTCTCTCTCTCTCTTTGTCTCTCTCTCTCTCTCTGTCTCACTCTGTCTCTCTCTCTCTTTGTCTCTCTCTCTCTCTCTGTCTCTCTCTGTCTCTCTCTCTCTTTGTCTCTCTCTCTGTATCTCTCTCTCTGTATCTCTCTCTCTCTGTATCTCTCTCTCTCTGTATCTCTCTCTCTCTGTCTCTCTCTCTGTCTATCTGTCTCTCTCTCTCTCTCTCTCTCTCTCACTCTCCCCTACCTGTCAAGTCAGTGACTGGTACTCTAAGATATGGACCAGGGTCGGGGTCAATACCAATTGAACTCAGTCAATTCAGGAAGTGATTTGAATTTAAAATTCCCAAATGGAAAAACTTTTGACATAAAATACCTTCTTCTTTTTTCAGTTCATTCAGAAGACATTTGAAAATAGATTCCCCTTTTCAATTATTGAATTGGAATTTTAGTTTACTTCTTAGTTCCAACCCTTATATGGACAATTTAGTCTTCGTACTCAGACTGTCTCTGTGTTCCCAGGTGGAGAAATATGCAGTTGTGGAGAAGTCTGTGAAACTGGAGGAATCTCAACCCACTGTCTGGCCTGCAGAGGTAACACTTCCTGGTGTCACACTATTTATCTTCCCCCTGTTACAGATCCACTAAGTAATTCAACACTGGCATCATCTCAAAGATCAAATACAATTTTAGCACAGAAGATCTGTTTCCTGTCAGCTTTGTTTAAAAATGGTACCAGAGGACCAGGGTTTCTCCTCACTTCCTGGTGTCACACCCACGTAACAGGAAGTGATAGATGATTATATGTTTGAGTGTGAGGTTGGGGGCAAGACCCAGAGGACCAAAGTGTCTCTTTTAACTTCCTTGTGTCACACCTGTTCTCTTCCCCCGTAACAGGAAGTGATAGATGACTATACGTTTGAGTGTGAGGTTGGGGGTAAGACCCAGAGGACCAAAGTGTCCATCTTCCAGTCGGTGGGAGACCCTCTGGTCTACGGAAAGATCTACTGCGCCAAACAACCCAAGGCTGAGGAGGACAGCAGCGATCTTCAGCTTATACACCCAGCGTAAGGACAGTAAGGGGGGGTTGCAACGCGGCAGAGGACAATTTAATGTAACATTCTAGAAACAGAATATTTTGACTTAGATTTTTTTTTTCTTGTCTTTTTCCCACCAGTTTCCTAATAGGCTCAAAGATAGATGCCGATCGGTAAGTGGACTAACAGTGACTGTGTGCTTGTCCTTTCTGAACACATGTTCTGTGTTGTCAGCTGTTTGATTTGATTAGGATCCCGATTAGCTGACGCCATTGGAAAAAACTAGTCTTACTGGGGTCGAAAAAGACATTACAGACAAAATACTTTACAGTTTACGTTGAAAGACAGTGGTAGACATTACAAACATTTTAACAATTTGACATTTACAGACAGTTAAAATACCTAAAAAAGTAACACATTTAACTTTCAGTAAGCACTTATTCAATAAGTTATTGGATCGGTATCTGTCCAGTCATATGGTTGACTATGTTGTAGGCTGTTGACTGTTGTAGGCTGTTGACTGTGTTGTAGGCTGTTGACTGTGTTGTAGGCTGTTGACTGTGTTGTTGACTGGTTGTAGGCTGTTGACTGTGTTGACTGTGTTGTAGGCTGTTGACTGTGTTGTAGGCTGTTGACTGTGTTGTAGGCTGTTGACTGTGTTGTAGGCTGTTGACTGTGTTGTAGGCGGTTGACTGTTGTTGTTGACCGTGTTGATGACACGATAATTTTTATCCCAATGTTGTGAACTCAAGCTTTGAATAATTCCCAGGGGTTGTAAATCCCTGGTTAATGAATAATTATACAAAGTCCCAGTCTGCAATAGGTCAAAAATGTATTCAGAGAACGTTCTGAAAATCATACTATGCACATAGTCTTTTAAACCTCACATTTGGTCATACCGTGCCCCTTATAAACGCCCATCTTCTCTAACACTGTCTATGCTATTTACAAGAATTTTCCAACAAATACGTTGCTTCAATATGTTTCATAATCTACTGCAAGCCTAATGGTTTCTCCCCTCCCTGGGCCGGGAGACCTTCTTCCTGTTATCAGTGTCACAGGTTGTCTGTCGACAGTTTCTCTTCTCCTTAAATGTCTCACTTACATCGCTAAATAGTAAAGTCTTAACTTGTCCTATGCGCACACATTAGAGAATTACAATCTTATAATTCTAATTTATCATACATTTCAGGGTGGTGGAATACTTTAGTCATTATAAATCATATCAATTCCTATATCAGTTGACTGTGTTGGCGGTTGACTGTGTTGTAGGCTGTTGACTGTGTTGACTGGTTGTAGGTTGTTGACTGTGTTGACTGTGTTGACTGGTTGTAGGTGGTTGACTGTTGTAGGCGGTTGACTGTGTTGACTGGTTGTAGGCTGTTGACTGTGTTGTTGACTGTGTTGACTGTGTTGACTGGTTGTAGGTGGTTGACTGTGTTGTAGGCGGTTGACAGTGTTGACTGTGTTGTAGGCTGTTGACTGTGTTGTAGGCTGTTGACTGTGTTGTAGGCTGTTGACTGTGTTGACTGTGTTGACTGTGTTGTTGACTGTGTTGTAGGCTGTTGACTGTGTTGTAGGCTGTTGACTGTGTTGTAGGCTGTTGACTGTGTTGACTGTGTTGACTGGTTGTAGGTGGTTGACTGTGTTGTAGGCGGTTGACAGTGTTGACTGTGTTGTAGGTGGTTGACTAGTTGTAGGCTGTTGACTGTGTTATTGACTGTGTTGTTGACTGTGTTGTAGGCTGTTGACTGTGTTGTTGACTGTGTTGTAGGCTGTTGACTGTGTTGACTGTGTTGTAGGCTGTTGACTGTGTTGACTGTGTTGACTGTGTTGTAGGTGGTTGACTGTGTTGTTGACTGTTGACTGTGTTGTTGACTGTGTTGTTGACTGTGTTGTTGACTGTGTTGTGGGTGGTTGACTGTGTTTTATGTTGTTGACAACAAATGTTGCTTTTCCGAGGTTCCTGTCCCAGTATAAGGGGTGTGTATGAGTTAGACGTGATGTTTGTGTTAATACCGTGTGTGTGTGTGTGTGTGTGTGTGTGTGTGTGTGTGTGTGTGTGTGTGTGTGTGTGTGTGTGTGTTTTAGGTTCCTGTCTCAGTATAAGGGTGTGTATGAGTCAGACGTGAAGTGCCAGGTGAAGATGTCTCATAACTCAGGATTCGTGGGACAGAACCGTCTCTCACCCAGCAGAGAGACAGAGGTACACACAACACACCACTACAGAACCAACTCACCCAGCAGAGAGACAGAGGTACCACAACACACACACTTGTCGTGACTATCATTAATGTGATGACTGCTATTTATGTAACAATTAACTCATTAGGAATTTGGGGCACCACGGGAAAAGTTTGTTTCCCGAATTAACTATATAGACATCATATCAGTCATCAATTAATCATTTCCTCACATCAGTCTCATTCTGAACGTCGTTGACTTCGTAAATCTGCACAAACCCGAGTCTTACTAATTATTCTGTACCACACAAATGTATTTGATTATTTATTTACTAACAAGCTAAACGATAACACAAGATACACACACGTATAGGTTATTGGTTATAAATGTAATATGATAAAAAGTCCCTAGTGGACTAATACAACCGTAGCATTGATTGTTAAGAGGTTCCTTTGTCTTCTTCAACCTTGTGTTGCGTTTCGGGGTCGTGATTAATCGTAGACCTCAGCTGTAGCTTGTGGCCCTTCTAGTCTGATATGTTCATTCTTAACTCAAATGCTTTAAACCCTCGGGTAGAAGGGGGTCGTTTTACGTCTTGCTGACACGCTCTCTGGGTTCCCTTGGGCGTAGCTAGTTACGATTTACTATGATCTCGTTTAGAAAACTAAAATCACAATCTTATCGTCACAAAAAATATATATATTTTTATCCTGGATATTTTCCACACAACGTAAAGTATGTAAACATGATATACACCGTATGAACTCTTCAAGTTACAATGTTTTCGTTATGTCTTCATGCAACTTTTAATGACATTTCAAAACAGACATTCATTTCCCACGTTCCATCTCTCATCATTACCAACATTCGGAGGATGAAATATATTTTCCCGGTGTCCATTGTTCGATGTTGTAGTTTTGGGCAGTAAACTCATCATAAGGCACACAGACTTTCCGATCACTCAAACTAGGCCCCCGAAAGGAATCGTCTGCTGCCTCTCTCTCTCTCTCTCCGCCGCGGGAGAGAGAGCATCTGCTGAATGACTTAAATGTAAATGAAATGTAAATGTAAATCTCTGTAGAGCTGATCCCCCTCTAACCTGATCCTTTGGATCCTCACAGGAGAGTCATGAGACACTATAGAACCGGCTCTCACCCAGCAGAGAGACGGAACTGGTTGATGTTGTTGATTCACCTAATGCCCGTTGTGTGTCCCCAGGCGGATGGTCTATCAGCCCTGGTTCAGTCGTCAGGTGTGTTGGGGAAGGGGGTGAAGCACCGGCCTCCCCCTATCAAACTACCCTCCGCGTCGGGCAGCAGCTCCACGGGTAACCCCCTCTCTAACCAGCCTGGAGGTCTGGGGCTGCATCTCATTCCACAAAGTTGTTGTTCACTCCCCGATCTCACATCTGATTGGTGCTAACTCCTATTCTCCCCCCTCTCTCTCCCCCTTCCTCTCTCTCCCCCTCTCTCACCCTGCTTCCTCTCTCTCCCCCTTCCTCTCCCCCTCTCTCACCCTGCTTCCTCTCTCTCTCCCTCCCCTCCTCCACCCCTCCTCCTCTCTCCATATCTCTCTCTCCAGGTAACCTGTATAGTTCAGCCCAGGCTACCAGTGGTCTCCTTAAGTGTCCTACGCCCCCTCCAGGAACAGGCCCTGGCTCAGTCAAGCCCCAGTCACTGAGTAGGAAGCACTCTGTGGAGCTGGGGCAGGGGTTACAGCTGGGGGGGCAGTTAGGACAGGTGGGGTTGTTGTCCCCGGCAGCCCTATCTCCCATGGGGTCAACACAGAGTGAGTACCTGACCTGTCTGTCTGTCTGTCTGTCAATCAGTCTATCAGTCAGTCTGTCAAACAGTCTATCATGCCTTGGTATTTGAGCCCTTGCCAGAGGCTATATGTACCCAGGAAGGTCTGACAGGTGTCAGATTGGAAAACAAACCCACATTATATCTCTATATGCAGATGATATTTAACTATTCATGTAACTATTCCCATTCCTATTGGTTTAGCTCTTTTTATCAAATCAAACTGTATTTGCCACATGCGCCGAATACAACAAGTGTAGACTTTACCGTGAAATGCTGACTAACAAGCCATAAACCAACAGTGCAGTTCAAGAAGAGGTAAGAAAATATTTACTAAAGCAACTAAAGTAAAAAGTAACACAATAAAATAACAATAATGTGGCTATATACATGGGTACCAAGTCAATGTTTACTGGGGTAATTTGTACATGTAGGTAGGTGTAAATTGACTATGCATAGATAATAAACAGCGAGTCGCAGAAGTGTACAAAACAAATGGGGGGGTGTCAATGTAAATAGTTTGGTGGCCATTTGATTAACAGTAGTCTTATGGCTTGGGGGGTAGAAGCTGTTAAGAAGCCTTTTGGTCCTAGACTTGGCGCTCCGGTACCGCTTGCTGTGCGGTAGCAGAGAGAACAGTCTATGACTTGGGTGATTGGAGTCTCTGACAATTTTTTGGGCTTCCCTCTGACACCGCCTGGTATAGAGGTCCTGGATGGCAGGAAGCTTGGCCCCAGTGATGTACTGGGCTGTACGCACTACCCTCTGTAACGCCTTACGGACCGAGCAGTTACCATACCAGGCGGTGATGCAACCACTCAGGATGCTCTCGGTGGTGCAGCTGTATAACCTTTTGAGGATCTGGGGACCCATGCCTAATCAAAATTAATTTTGAGTTACAAAATGTATTTGTGGAAGTCAGAAGCTATGCCCAGTAGGGCGCTTGAGTGACAACAACATTTCAAATGACTTCACGTTCAATTGGACAAATGTATTTTTCTTTTCGTGTATCTTGGTGTAAAAACATTTTATGAACTTCAACCTGTCCAACAGCAGCTTTGTACCTGTACTGAGAGCAGTTAAGGAAGACCTAGACAGATGGATGGACCTGCCATTACCACTGTTGGGTAGAATTCATCTGATCAAAATGAATGTTTTCCCCAGACTGTATCCTGGTCGCATTTATATGTACTGTTGAAGTCGGAAGTTTACATAAAACTCGTTTTTCAACCACTCCACAAATGTCTTCTAAACAAACTATAGTTTTGGCAAGTCGGTTAGGACAGCAACTTTGTGCATGACACAAGTAATTTTCCCACCAATTGTTTACAGGCAGATTATTTCACTTATAATTCACTGTATCACAATTCCAGTGGGTCAGAAGTTTACATACACTAAGTTGACTGTGCCTTTAAACAGCTTGGAAAATTCCAGAACATGATGTCATGGCTTTAGAAGCTTCTGATAGGCTAATTGACATCATTTGAGTCAATAGGTGTACCTGTGGATGTATTTCAAGGCCTACCTTCAAACTCAGTGCCTCTTTGCTTGACATGATGGGAAAATCAAAAGAAATCAACCAAGACCTCAGAAAAAAAATTGTAGACCTCCACAAGTCTGGTTCATAATTTGGAGCAATTTCCAAACGCCTGAAGGTAACATGTTCCACTGTACTAACAATAGTACCATAGTATAAACACCATGGGACCACGCAGCCGTCATACCGCTCAGGAAGGAGACGCGTTCTGTCTCCTAGAGATGAACTTGCTTTGGTGCGAAAAGTGCAAATCAATCCCAGAACAACAGGAAAGGACCTTGTGAAGATGCTGGAGGAAACCGGTACAAAAGTATCTATATCCACAGTAAAAATATATATAAATATAACGAAAAATAATTTTAATGACCTCAATAAATACCTGTCAGACTTTTTATATGGCACAGAAAAAGACCACGGTTGTAAGTTAGTAAACTGCTGCTACTATATAATGTAGGAGACCTGGCACTACCTAATTCATTATTAATACTATTTTATAACTGGGCGTGTCATGCTCGCAGAATTACACAGTGGCTCGGAGATGAATGTTGCTCTAATTGGCTCGGAGCTGAATGATGCTCTAATTGGCTCGGAGATGAATGTTGCTCTAATTGGCTCGGAGATGAATGTTGCTCTAATTGGCTCGGAGATGAATGTTGCTCTAATTGGCTCGGAGATGAATGTTGCTCTAATTGGCTCGGAGATGAATGTTGCTCTAATTGGCTCGGAGATGAACGTTGCTTTAATTGGCTCGGAGATGAACATTGCTCTAATTGGCTCGGAGATGAACATTGCTCTAATTGGCTCGGAGATGAACGTTGCTCTAATTGGCTCGGAGATGAATGTTGCTCTAATTGGCTCGGAGATGAACGTTGCTCTAATTGGCTCGGAGATGAACGTTGCTTTAATTGGCTCGGAGCTGAATGTTGCTCTAATTGGCTCGGAGCTGAACGTTGCTCTAATTGGCTCGGAGATGAACGTTGCTCTAATTGGCTCGGAGCTGAACTTGCTCTAATTGGCTCGGAGCTGAACTTGCTCTAATTGGCTAGGAGCTGAACTTGCTCTAATTGGCTCGGAGCTGAACGTTGCTCTAATTGGCTCGGAGCTGAACGTTGCTCTAATTGGCTCGGAGCTGAACGTTGCTCTAATTGGCTCGGAGCTGAACGTTGCTCTAATTGGCTCGGAGCTGAACGTTGCTCTAATTGGCTCGGAGCTGAACGTTGCTCTAATTGGCTCGGAGCTGAACGTTGCTCTAATTGGCTCGGAGCTGAACGTTACTCTAATTGGCTCGGTAATGACTCCTCCACATCTCCATACTCATTAGTCAGTGTTATGATTGGAGACAGAAACTTCTTAACAGCACCTTTATGATCTGGAGATATATTTGTAAACAGCTTGGTAGAAAAGATAACTTTTCTTCTCCGACTAATAACAAGATCTTTCCTCCTGGTGTCTCTGAACGCATTTTACCACTTCTGGTACCAGACAGGTATCGGGTTAATATCAGAGATGTTTGATGGTGACTCCTTGCTATCGTTTCAGCAACTCCAACAAAACTGTGCTGTACCACACAGACAATTCTCCCCCCACATAACCCAATACGAACCCCAATGGACAATCTCCTGTTGAAAGCTGAAAGACTTAAACAATTTATCTCTTAATTTTATGCTGTTATACATTCAAATGTTGAAAGTAACTCAATTGCTCTGATTAGGGTATTAGGGTATTCCCACCTTATCCCATTATATGGAATAAGCTGGGAAGAGGCCCAGAAATTCAAAATTGGACAAAGGCTGTGCTCGAGGCAAGACAACTGTTCACCTGCAATATATGATTATGCAAAGGCTTCACAGGACTCCCATTATATGGAATAACAGGCTTCACAGGACTCCCATTATATGGAATAACAGGCTTCACAGGACTCCCATTATATGGAATAACAGGCTTCACAGGACTCCCATTATATGGAATAACAGGCTTCACAGGACTCCCATTATATGGAATAACAGGCTTCACAGGACTCCCATTATATGGAATAACAGGCTTCACAGGACTCCCATTATATGGAAAAACAGGCTTCACAGGACTCCCATTATATGGAATAACAGGCTTCACAGGACTCCCATTATATGGAATAACAGGCTTCATAGGACTCCCATTATATGGAATAACAGGCTTCACAGGACTCCCATTATATGGAATAACAGGCTTCACAGGACTCCCATTATATGGAATAACAGGCTTCACAGGACTCCCATTATATGGAATAACAGGCTTCACAGGACTCCCATTATATGGAATAACAGGCTTCACAGGACTCCCATTATATGTTATAAAATGAAAGCAGAATTCTCTGATACCTGTTGGAAGAAGAATAAAGGTTCTCATGGCCATCTGTTTATGCCCATTAATTAAAGAATGGACTCGTGGCTATTTGTACTGAGTGTCCCATATTGTCGTTGGGAACAGGCCCTTACACTTACCTTACACAGCTCAATCTTCTTAAAAAATAACTCTGTGCCCTGCAAATGCCTTCTCTCTGACCCCCTCTTCTCACCCCCTCTCTTCTCTCTGACCCCCTCTTCTCTCCCCCTCTTCACCCTGACCCCCCCTCTTCTCACCCCCTCTCTTCTCCCTGACCCCCTCTTCCCTCCTCCTCTTCTTCCTGACTCTCTCTTTTCTCCCTCTCTTGTCTCTGACCTCCTCTCTCAGGATCGGGGACCCCCAAACCCTCCACCCCCACCAGCACCCCTTGTTCCACCCCTCACCCCCCTGACTCCCTCCTCTCCCTCTGTCCCCTCCCGTCCTCTGTCAACCCCACCCCTCTGGAGCCCCAGGCCCTCCTGTCTCCGTTCCCCCAGCAGCAGCTGTCCGTCATGACCATCCCTCTACCCACCATGGGAACCTCCATCCCAACGGGAACCACCTCCTCTCAGGTTATGGCTAACCCTGCTGGACTCAACTTCATCAATGTGGTGGGATCTGTCTGGTAAGGACTGACATAGTCTAGTGGTTCTTAAACCTCTCCTCGGGGATCCCCAGCTCTTCCATGTATTTCATCTATTCCGGAGTAAACGAAACCTGATTCCATTCGTCAGCTAATTATCAAGCGTCTGACTAGGTGAAACAGGTAAACTAGTTCACGGCTACAACAACATTGTGAAACGTCTGGGGGGGGATCCCTGGGAAAAGGTTTGAAAACCACTGCACCAATCTACTTCCTCTATCCGTTTCGGTAAGGCTTCTGTTTCTCTGTAGGCACGAGGATTTGTCTGGTAAAGCTTCTGACTGGAGAGACTAGACTAAAGCATTGTCTCTCACTATGACTGTCACTTGCAGTCTGTACTCCGTCGGTCTCCTCTCTCTTCCTGCTCGTTGCTCATATACAGTGAGGGGAAAAAAGTATTTGATCCCCTGCTGATTTTGTACGCTTGCCCACTGACAAAGAAAGGATAAGTCTATAATTTTAATGGTAGGTTTATTTGAACAGTGAGAGACAGAATAACAACAAAAAAATCCAGAAAAACGCATGTCAAAAATGTTATAAATTGATTTGCATTTTAATGAGGGAAATAAGTATTTGACCCCCCTCTCAATCAGAAAGATTTCTGGCTCCCAGGTGTCTTTTATACAGGTAACGAGCTGAGATTAGGAGCACACTCTTAAAGGGAGTGCTCCTAATCTCAGTTTGTTACCTGTATAAAAGACTCCTGTCCACAGAAGCAATCAATCAGATTCCAAACTCTCCACCATGGCCAAGACCAAAGAGCTCTCCAAGGATGTCAGGGACAAGATTGTAGACCTACAAAAGGCTGGAATGGGCTACAAGACCATCGCCAAGCAGCTTGGTGAGAATGTGACAACAGTTGGTGCGATTATTCGCAAATGGAAGAAACACAAAATAACTGTCAATCTCCCTCGGCCTGGGGCTCCATGCAAGATCTCACCTCGTGGAGTTGCAATGATCATGAGAACGGTGAGGAATCAGCCCAGAACTACATGGGAGGATCTTGTCAATGATCTCAAGGCAGCTGGGACCATAGTCACCAAGAAAACAATTGGTAACACACTACGCCGTGAAGGACTGAAATCCTGCAGCGCCCGCAAGGTCCCCCTGCTCAAGAATACAT